>NW_026017011.1:0-33937 GCF_020379485.1 Brassica napus | reverse complement strand
AACAGTCTACCTTGAACTGGTTCCTCCTCATACTCAGCTTCTGATAGTCTTGATCAGTCCTTAGTTTCTCATCTTCAGATTCAAACTCTCCATTCTCCAGAAGAATCATAACTCTCTTGTTAGTACACTCATTAGCATAGTGCCCACGCCCTTGGCACTTAAAACACTTTACATCTCTTGCACGCGAGCTTGTAGCTTCCACTTTACCCTTATCCTTGTTGTAGATGCTACTTGACTTAGATTCTTCTTTTGGCTGTGGCTTGCTCTCCTTTTGATAGCTTGGTTTATCTTCTTTAGAGGTCTGGTATCTACTGGAACCATAGCTGCCACGCGCATAACTTCTTCTCTTAACTTGCTGCTCCACCAAGATAGCTTTGTGTAGCATCTCCTCTATCTCCAAGTAGTGTTGCATCTCCACTCTATCTTGTATCTCACGGTTGAGTCCACCAAGAAAACGTGCCATAGTAGCTTCACTGTCCTCAGATACACAAGCTCTTAGCATAAGCAATTCCATCTCTTGAAAGTATTCCTCTACAGACTTTGTTCCTTGTGTGAGCAGTCTCAACTTTTGATGAAGATCACGGTGATAATGACTTGGTACAAACCTCTTGCGCATCACAGCTTTCATCTCTGCCCATGTTTCAATGGGGAATTCACCATTGCGCCTTTTGTTTGTAACCAACTGATCCCACCAGCTCAATGCATAATCATTGAACTCGGTAGCAGCTACTTGAATCTTCTTAGTCTCTGAGTAATGCTGACAGTTGAAAACGAGTTCGATCTTCTTCTCCCACTCAAGATAGGCATCTGGATCAGCTTTACCATGGAAAGGAGGGATCTTAAGCTTCAATCCTGATAGCTCATTGCGTCTATGCCTTCGGCCCTCATGATCATGTCGAGATCTCCTACTGCTATGTCTCGAACCGGAGCTATGGCTACTTCTCTCATAGAAGTTATCAGTTTCTTCTGATCCAGCATGCTCACGCTGACCTTGTCTGTTTCTTCTTTGCTCACGTCTCTGGCCAGATGCTTGTCCTTGCCCATCATTTGGTCTCTGATCATACTTCTCTTCCAGCAACTTCACCATCGCGTCCATTACTTGTTTGGTGATTGCTTCTTGTAACATTTTGTTCCTTCTCATAAAAGTTTCATCGTCCTCCTCAGATCCCATTGCTTCCTGACAGACACAAGATTCGATCCAGTAAGTAGTTCAAAGGAATTGACACACAACAAGGATTCAAATAAGGAAACAAAGAGATTTAAACAAGGCGGCAATCAATACTTGAACAACACGCAACGATTTGAATTCTTGTTCTCTCACTAAATGGGTACAATCACAGATCGGATTCAACGGATGATAAAATGAGATTAACAACTCCTGATCTATGATTCTAACAACAGATCGAGTCACACAAGCACAAGAAACTTTTGGATCAAGCAAAACGATAACGTAATCGACAAGAATGTGAAAGGTTTTTATTTTAAACTTGATCGAAATTCTTAGATCTAGCAATATGATACACGAAACAATCAGATCTAACAATCCTGATAATGAAACAAACAGATCAAGTGAGAATAAACACACAAGAACCGAATGATCAAAGATATGAAACGATAAAGAGTAGATCTTATGAACAAACAAAAGAGAAATCGAAACTCCCCTTCCAGAGTGCTCTGATACCACTTAATGAGATCCTAGGACCCTTCTCTGGATGGTTTGGATAGATCCTTGCATAAACGAATCAAAGACTCAAGTTTATCAAGGCTGTGGATCGAATGGTGACACAAGAGGCTGCGGAAAGGCTCCTTGATACTCCTAGGCTTAGATCGGATATGACACACCTTTCTAAAGCCCTTGGGCGTTGGATATTACACACCAACAGACTGGATACTACACACCAGACACTCTCTTAACTCGTGAAAGCAAGGGAGAAGAAAACACAAAGGTTTAAGTGAAAGAAAACTTGATAGATGCTAGGGTTGCCGTCACACACATATATATAGTGAAAGGCTTGGAACAGGCTCCAAGCATTTCGAAATTAAAGGAACAGGCTCCTCCAATTAATGTAGAAACAAAGGCATAACTTAGATAGAGTTTTCGAAAATAAAAGACATAAGTACTTAGAAATAAAAGATAACATAAGGTTCTTCATGTGGCTTGGTCCGAGAGTATCAACTAGGTGATAAGATAGCAAGACTATGGCCTCGTTAAAAACCTATCATTGCAAAACCCAATGGGACAAAAACAATGATAGGAAAAGAGCACACATAGCTTGCTAGCCTAGATGATACTCAGCTTGATGGTAAGATGGCTTGAATGGTGATAAGTGTATCTTGAAGTATCAAGCTTCCTCCAAGACATTCTTCTTTCTCCAAGGACTTCCTGATTAGTCCTCCAATAGCTTCTTTGAGTTTCCTAGCTCTGGCTCGAGTTATGGGACCTTTAGGAATGGTTAAGACCTCATCTTCTTCAGCTGGTTCATCTCTAAACTCTCCATCCCCTCCCTCTTGAAAAGGATTTGACCTCAAATCAGGTTCATCTGCAATAAAAGGGATCAAGTCAGTAACATTGAAGCTATTACTCACATCATACTTACCTTGGAGATCAATCTTGTAGGCATTGTTGCTGATCTTCTTTGTGATCTCAAAAGGTCCATCAATTCTCGGCATAAGCTTTGACTTCCTCTCATTAGGAAACTCTCTTTTCTCAAATGAACCCAAACTTTGTCACCCTCTTTAAAGACCATCTCACGCCTTCCTTTGTTGGCATGCTTGACATACTGCTTAGTTTTCTCTTCAATGTTGAGCCTAGCTTGCTCGTGGAGTTGTTTCACCATCTCTGCCTTCTTTTTGCCATCCAAACTGACCCTTTCACACTCAGGTAAAGGAATTAAATCCAAAGGAGAGGTGGGATTGAACCCATAAACAATTTCAAAGGGTGAAAACTTAGAAGCAGAATGCACAGCATGATTATATGCAAATTCACAATGTGGCAGATAGTCTTCCCAAGATTTCAGATTCTTTTTAATGAATGCACGCAAGAGTGTTCCTAGAGTTCTATTAACTACTTCAGTCTGTCCATCAGTTTGCGGATGACAAGTAGTGGAGAACAACAACTTAGTGCCTAGCTTAGACCAAAGAGTTTTCCAAAAATAACTAAGAAACTTAGTATCTCTATCAGAAACTATGGTCCTAGGCATGCCATGTAAACGCACAATCTCCTTAAAGAACAGATTAGCTACATGTAATGCATCATCAGTTTTGTGACATGCTATAAAATGTGCCATTTTTGAGAACCTGTCAACAACAACAAAGATAGAATCCTTCCCAGTCCTAGTTCTAGGCAATCCAACAATGAAATCCATAGATATGTCATTCCAAGGATGATAAGGAATAGGGAGAGGAGTATACAAACCGTGAGACTGAACCTTAGACTTAGCTTGCTTGCAAGTTGCACATCTCTCACATAGTTTCTCCACATCTCTCACATAGTTTCTCCACATCACTTTTCATCCGAGGCCAAAAGAAATGATCCTGCAAGGTTTTAAGAGTCTTTGCAATACCAAAGTGACCCATGAGACTCCCTCCATGTGATTCCCTAACAAACAAATCTCTCAAAGAGCAATTAGGCACACACAGTCTATTATCATAAAAGAGGAATCCATCATGTCTAAAATAATGTCCAGCAGCAAATTTCTCACAAGAGTTATAAGCTTCTTTAAAATCTGGATCAGCTTCATACATATCTTTAATCTGCTCAAAACCTAACAGCTTAGCATCAAGAGTGTTTAAGAGAACATACCTTCTGGAGAGTGCATCAGCAACTATATTTTCCTTACCTTGTTTGTACTTGATCACATAAGGAAAGGTTTCAATGAATTCTACCCATCTGGCGTGCCTCTTGCTGAGTTTGTTCTGGCCTTTAAGGTACTTGAGAGACTCATGATCAGTGTGAATGACAAACTCCTTGGGCCATAGGTAATGCTGCCAAGTCTGCAAAGCCCTCACCAAGCATACAGTTCCTTATCATAAGTGGCATAGTTGAGAGTTGCGCCTCCAAGTTTCTCACTGAAATAAGCTATGGGTCTCTTCTCCTGCATAAGAACAGCACCAATTCCAATTCCTGAAGCATCACATTCAATTTCAAAAGTTTTATTGAAATCAGGAAGTATAAGAAGAGGGGCATTAGTAAGCTTCTCTTTTAGGCATTGAAAGGCAAGTTCTTGTGCTTCTCCCCATTTGAATCCAACTTCTTTCTTGATCACCTCAGTCAATGGAGCTGCTATGGTGCTAAAGTCTTTCACAAACCGTCGGTAGAAGCCAGCTAGTCCATGGAAGCTTCGCACTTCACTTATGGTTTTAGGAATCGGCCATTCTTGAATTGCTCTCACCTTCTCCTGATCCACCTTTACTCCATCTGCACTCACAACAAAGCCTAGGAAGACCAAGTTATCCGTACAAAAAGTGCATTTCTTAAGATTAGCAAACAGTTTTTCTTTTCTCAACACATCAAGAACAGACTTAAGATGATCTATATGCTCTTCTAGGTTCTTACTGTAAACAAGGATATCATCAAAGTATACTACCACAAACAAGCCTATGAAAGATCTAAGCACATGGTTCATCAATCTCATAAAAGTGCTAGGAGCATTGGTTAATCCAAAAGGCATGACTAACCACTCATACAACCCATGCTTAGTCTTAAAGGCTGTTTTCCACTCATCTCCCTCTTTCATTCTTATTTGATGATATCCACTCTTCAAATCTATCTTAGAAAAGACACTAGAACCATGCAATTCATCAAGCATATCATCTAATCTAGGAATAGGGTGGCGATACTTCACTGTTATATTGTTGATTGCTCTACAATCAACACACATGCGCCAGCTCCCATCTTTCTTAGGCACAAGGAGCACAGGCACAGCACATGGGCTCATACTCTCACGGATATGGCCTTTCTCCATCAGTTCCTCAACCTGTCTTTGTAGCTCCTTGGTTTCCACAGGGTTAGTTCTGTATGCTGGTCTGTTGGGAAGAGTAGCTCCTGGTACAAAATCAATCTGATGCTCAATCCCACGAATAGGTGGCAAACCAATGGGATTATCTTCTGGAAATACATCCTGGTATTCCTGTAAAAGAGCTGACATCTCACTCGGATACACCGGTGTACAATTGGTTAGAGACAAAAGAGATTCTTTAAAAATAAATAAGAGAACCGATTGATGAGAATAAAGAGATCTTTTGATTTCACTAGCTTTAGCATAAAAGTTGTGTTGCTTATCTGGTTTGAGATCAATCTCTTTCTTTTTCTGAAGTTGAAGCTGATCTTCATGCACTTCTTTAGGAGTTAGAGGTACCAAGACAGTTCGCTTGCCGTTGAACTCAAAAGAATGTTTGTTGGTGAAGCCATCATGGATGACACGCCTATCAAACTGCCAAGGCCTTCCCAGTAGTATGTGGCTGGCTTCCATGGGTATCACATCACAGAGAATGTCATCTTCATACCTCCCAATGGACAAGGGTATAGAAACCTGAGTAGATACCCTCATCTCGCCCTCTTCATTAAGCCACTGCAGCCGGTAAGGTTTAGGATGCTTTTGAGCTTTCAAACCAAGCTTCTTCACCATTGTCTCACTAGCAACATTAACACAGCTTCCACCGTCGATGATCAGGCTGCAGACCTTTCCTTGCACCAGACAACGTGTGTAGAACAAGTTCTCTCTTTGTTCTTGCTCCTCAGTTTTGTTTTGCAAACTGAGAGTTCTTCTTGCAACCAAAAGTCTACCTTGAACTGGTTCCTCCTCATACTCAGCTTCTGATAGTTCTTGATCAGTCCTTAGTTTCTCATCTTCAGATTCAAACTCTCCATTCTCCAGAAGAATCATAACTCTCTTGTTAGTACACTCATTAGCATAGTGCCCACGCCCTTGGCACTTAAAACACTTTACATCTCTTGCACGCGAGCTTGTAGCTTCCACTTTACCCTTCTTTTGGCTGTGGCTTGCTCTCCTTTTGATAGCTTGGTTTATCTTCTTTAGAGGTCTGGTATCTACTGGAACCATAGCTGCCACGCGCATAACTTCTTCTCTTAACTTGCTGCTCCACCAAGATAGCTTTGTGTAGCATCTCCTCTATCTCCAAGTAGTATTGCATCTCCACTCTATCTTGTATCTCACGGTTGAGTCCACCAAGAAAACGTGCCATAGTAGCTTCACTGTCCTCAGATACACAAGCTCTTAGCATAAGCAATTCCATCTCTTGAAAGTATTCCTCTACAGACTTTGTTCCTTGTGTGAGCAGTCTCAACTTTTGATGAAGATCACGGTGATAATGACTTGGTACAAACCTCTTGCGCATCACAGCTTTCATCTCTGCCCATGTTTCAATGGGGAATTCACCATTGCGCCTTTTTTTTGTAACCAACTGATCCCACCAGCTCAATGCATAATCATTGAACTCGGTAGCAGCTACTTGAATCTTCTTAGTCTCTGAGTAATGCTGACAGTTGAAAACGAGTTCGATCTTCTTCTCCCACTCAAGATAGGCATCTGGATCAGCTTTACCATGGAAAGGAGGGATCTTAAGCTTCAATCCTGATAGCTCATTGCGTCTATGCCTTCGGCCCTCATGATCATGTCGAGATCTCCTACTGCTATGTCTCGAACCGGAGCTATGGCTACTTCTCTCATAGAAGTTATCAGTTTCTTCTGATCCAGCATGCTCACGCTGACCTTGTCTGTTTCTTCTTTGCTCACGTCTCTGGCCAGATGCTTGTCCTTGCCCATCATTTGGTCTCTGATCATACTTCTCTTCCAGCAACTTCACCATCGCGTCCATTACTTGTTTGGTGATTGCTTCTTGTAACATTTTGTTCCTTCTCATAAAAGTTTCATCGTCCTCCTCAGATCCCATTGCTTCCTGACAGATACAAGATTCGAACCAGTAAGTAGTTCAAAGGAATTGACACACAACAAGGATTCAATTAAGGAAACAGAGAGATTTAAACAAGGCGGCAATCAATACTTGAACAACACACAACGATTTGAATTCTTGTTCTCTCACTAAATGGGTACAATCACAGATCGGATTCAACGGATGATGAAATGAGATTAACAACTCCTGATCTATGATTCTAACAACAGATCGAGTCACACAAGCACAAGAAACTTTTGGATCAAGCAAAACGATAACGTAATCGACAAGAATGTGAAATGTTTTTTATTTAAACTTGATCGAAATTCTTAGATCTAGCAATATGATACACGAAACAATCAGATCTAACAATCCTGATAATGAAACAAACAGATCAAGTGAGAATAAACACACAAGAACCGAATGATCAAAGATATGAAACGATAAAGAGTAGATCTTATGAACAAACAAAAGAGAAATCGAAACTCCCCTTCCAGAGTGCTCTGATACCACTTAATGATATCCTAGGACCCTTCTCTGGATGGTTTGGATAGATCCTTGCATAAACGAATCAAAGACTCAAGTTTATCAAGGCTGTGGATCGAATGGTGACACAAGAGGCTGCGGAAAGGCTCCTTGATACTCCTAGGCTTAGATCGGATATGACACACCTTTCTAAAGCCCTTGGGCGTTGGATATTACACACCAACAGACTGGATACTACACACCAGACACTCTCTTAACTCGTGAAAGCAAGGGAGAAGAAAACACAAAGGTTTAAGTGAAAGAAAACTTGATAGATCCTAGGGTTGCCGTCACACACATATATATAGTGAACGGCTTGGAACAGGCTCCAAGCATTTCGAAATTAAAGGAACAGGCTCCTCCAATTAATGTAGAAACAAAGGCATAACTTAGATAGAGTTTTCGAAAATAAAAGACATAAGTACTTAGAAATAAAAGATAACATAAAGTTCTTCATGTGGCTTGGTCCGAGAGTATCAACTAGGTGATAAGATAGCAAGACTATGGCCTCGTTAAAAACCTATCATGGCAAAACCCAATGGGACAAAAACAATGATAGGAAAAGAGCACACATAGCTTGCTAGCCTAGATGATACTCAGCTTGATGGTAAGATGGCTTGAATGGTGATAAGTGTATCTTGAAGTATCAAGCTTCCTCCAAGACATTCTTCTTTCTCCAAGGACTTCCTGATTAGTCCTCCAATAGCTTCTTTGAGTTTCCTAGCTCTGGCTCGAGTTATGGGACCTTTAGGAATGGTTAAGACCTCATCTTCTTCAGCTGGTTCATCTCTAAACTCTCCATCTCTATCTCCATCAGCTGGCTGGTCCATGATCATATCAGTTATCCCACTTTCAAATCTGGTGATTCCAGTTTCCCAGTTTGGGAATAGGACAGCTTCTTCGTCGTTCCAATCAAACCAGGATGTATCACTTTGTAAGAAGCTTGATTTGGATACATAAAGTGGTGGAGAATCACCAGGAAGTTGAATTAATCTCATAGGAGTTGGGATGAATGAGTTATCCCACTTTCAAATCAGGTGATTCCAGTTTCCTAGTTTGGGAATAGGACAGCTTCTTCGTTGTTCCAATCAAACCAGGATGAATCACTCTGTAAGAAGCTTGATTTGGATACATAAAGTGTTGGAGAATCACCAGGAAGTTGAATAAATCTCATAGAAGTTGGGATGAAGAAGTTATCCCACTTTCTAATCAGGTGATTCCAGTTTCCCAGTTTGGGAATAGGACAGCTTCTTCGTCGTTCAAATCAAACCAGGATGAATAACCTTGTAAGAAGCTTGATTTGGATACATAAAGTGTTGGAGAATCACCAGGAAGTTGAATTAATCTCATAGGAGTTGGGATGAATGAGTTATCCCACTTTCTAATCAGGTGATTCCAGTTTCCCAGTTTGGGAATAGGACAGCTTCTTCGTCGTTCAAATCAAACCAGGATGAATAACCTTGTAAGAAGCTTGATTTGGATACATAAAGTGTTGGAGAATCACCAGGAAGTTGAATTAATCTCATAGGAGTTGGGATGAATGTGTTATCTCACTTTCAAATCAGGTGATTCTAGTTTCCCAGTTTGGGAATAGGACAGCTTCTTTGTCGTTCCAATCAAACCAGGATGAATCACTTTGTAAGAAGCTTGATTTGGATACATAAAGTGGTGGAGAATCACCAGGAAGTTGAATTAATCTCATAGGAGTTGGGATGAATGAGTTATCCCACTTTCAAATCAGGTGATTCCAGTTTCCCAGTTTGGGAATAGGACAGCTTCTTCGTCGTTCCAATCAAACCAGGATGAATCACTCTGTAAGAAGCTTGATTTGGATACATAAAGTGTTGGAGAATCACCAGGAAGTTGAATAAATCTCATAGGAGTTGGGATGAAGAAGTTATCCCACTTTCTAATCAGGTGATTCCAGTTTCCCAGTTTGGGAATAGGACAGCTTCTTCGTCGTTCAAATCAAACCAGGATGAATCACTTTGTAAGAAGCTTGATTTGGATACATAAAGTGTTGGAGAATCACCAGGAAGTTGAATAAATCTCATAGGAGTTGGGATGAAGAAGTTATCCCACTTTCTAATCAGGTGATTCCAGTTTCCCAGTTGGGGAATAGGACAGCTTCTTCGTCGTTCCAATAACACCAGGATGAATCACTTTGTAAGAATCTTGATTTGGAATCATAAAGTGGTGGAGAATCACCAGGAAGTTGAATTAATCTCATAGGAGTTGGGATGAAGAAGTTATCCCACTTTCTAATCAGGTGATTCCAGTTTCCTAGTTTGGGAATAGGACAGCTTCTTCGTCGTTCCAATCAAACCCGGGTGAATCACTCTGTAAGAAGCTTGATTTGGATACATAAAGTGTTGGAGAATCATCAGGAAGTTGAATTATTCTCATAGGAGTTGGGATGAATGTGTTATCTCACTTTCAAATCAGGTGATTCCAGTTTCCCAGTTTGGGAATAGGACAGCTTCTTCGTCGTTCCAATCAAACCAGGATGAATCACTCTGTAAGAAGCTTGATTTGGATACATAAAGTGTTGGAGAATCACTAGGAAGTTGAATAAATCTTATAGGAGTTGGGATGAAGAAGTTATCCCACTTTCTAATCAGGTGATTCCAGTTTCCCAGTTTGGGAATAGGACAGCTTCTTCGTCGTTCAAATCAAACCAGCATGAATCACTTTGTAATAAGCTTGATTTGGATACATAAAGTGTTGGAAAATCACCAGGAAGTTGAATTAATCTCATAGGAGTTGGGATGAATGAGTTATCCCACTTTCTAATCAGGTGATTCCAGTTTCCCAGTTTGGGAATAGGACAGCTTCTTTGTCGTTCCAATCAAACCAGGATGAATCACTTTGTAAGAAGCTTGATTTGGATACATAAAGTGTTGGAGAAACACCAGGAAGTTGAATAAATCTCATAGGAGTTGGGATGAAGAAGTTATCCCACTTTCTAATCAGGTGATTCCAGTTTCCCAGTTTGGGAATATGACAGCTTCTTCGGCGTTCCAATCAAACCAGGATGAATCACTTTGTAAGAAGCTTGATTTGGATACATAAAGTGTTGGAGAATCACCAGGAAGTTGAATTAATCTCATAGGAGTTGGGATGAAAGAGTTATCCCACTTTCTAATCAGGTGATTCCAGTTTCCCAGTTTGGGAATAGGACAGCTTCTTCGTCGTTCCAATCAAACCAAGATGAATCACTCTGTAAGAAGCTTGATTTGGATACATAAAGTGTTGGAGAATCACCAGGAAGTTGAATAAATCTCATAGGAGTTGGGATAAAGAAGTTATCCCACTTTCTAATCAGGTGATTCCAGTTTCCCAGTTTGGGAATAGGACAGCTTCTTCGGCGTTCCAATCAAACCAGGATGAATCACTTTGTAAGAAGCTTGATTTGGATACATAAAGTGTTGGAGAATCACCAGGAAGTTGAATAAATCTCATAGGAGTTGGGATGAAGAAGTTATCCCACCTTCTAATCAGGTGATTCCAGTTTCCTTGTTTGGGAATAGGACATCTTCTTCGTCGTTCCAATAACACCAGGATGAATCACTTTGTAAGAAGCTTGATTTGGAATCATAAAGTGGTGGAGAATTTTTGAGATGAGGAGTAGCTATGGAGGGTTTAAGTTACTTGGGTGAAGAAAGTTACCACAGTAAATATTAGTTACTGTAGTAAAAAGGGTTAAAAGGAAGTTACCTTAGTGAAAGGAGTTACTTGGGAGTGAAATGGGTTAAGGGAAACTTACCAGGAAGAGAGGAGTGTGCGCTGAGGTTAAGATAAGGTTGTGGATAAGATGGAGAGCCTTGACAGGCTGTGACAGGCTGGAAAGGCAAAGCATCTCAGTCCAAGATGCCTCACACACGCCCACTCTCTTATTGGCTGAGTTTGAAATGAGGAGCCTCTTCCTTTGACTACACATGCTTAGAATAGTGATCAAATGGAAACCCTTGTATCTGATCTCTCTATATATATTGTAACCTCATCATTAATAAGATTAAGCAAGTTATGAGTCTCTCTTAGTCTCTCTCTAGTTCTCACTTTAGACTCTTAATCTCATTTCATACTTTAATCTTCTCTAAATCTCTTCTAATCTTTCCTAAATACTCAGATTACTCTAAACATCACTAAAAGTGATATGGTATCAGAGCCAGGTTAGTGAGAGCCTGAGGTCGTGTGAGATTCTTTGAAGCCTCAAGGTTGAAGCTTTGAAGAAACTCTTGTGTGTTCTTGTGTGTTTGAGAGTTTCTGGGTACTTTTCAAGTTCAAGACTGGTTGTGGTGTGTCATCTGAAGCTGTGTGGGTTGAAGGTCGAGGCTGTGAAGGTTTCTACAAGTCATTCAACTCAAGATAAAGTTTCTGAAGCTTAGAGAGTTCATCAGTCAACATGGAGAGTGGGATGAACATGAACATGAAGGTAGCTGTGTGTTTCAAGGGAACCAACTACTTGGTGTGGTCTCGGATGGTGAGAACCACGGTGGGAAGCAAGGGGCTGTGGAAGCACATCACCCCCGGAGAAGCTCCAAAACTCATCACTCAAGGAGAGGATGATGGTGAGGCTGCAAGCAAGGCGGAAGAGAAGTGGCATCAAGAGGACATGCTGGTGATGTCTGTGCTTCATGCGTCCCTTGAGCCGGCTATTCTGGATGCATACAGCTACTGTGAGTCTGCTAAAGAGCTGTGGGATACTTTGAAGAAGGTGTATGGCAACACGTCAAACCTAAGCCGAGTGTTTGAAGTGAAGCAAGCCATCAACAACCTTGCACAAGAAGACATGGAGTTCACCAAGCATCTAGGGAGATTCAGGAGTCTCTGGTCCGAGATGGAGATGCTTAGGCCAAGCACAATGGATGCTGATGAGCTTAACAAGAGGAGAGAGCAAGACAAGGTCTTTGGGTTACTCCTCACGCTGAACCCGGCTTACAACGGTCTCATCCAACACCTGCTTAGGGAGGACACTCTACCTGACCTTGAGGATGTGTGTGCGCGGATTCAGAAGGAGCAAGGCTCCATTGGGCTGTTTGCAAAGAAAGGAGACCTTTCCCTTGCAAGTCAAGCAACTCAAGAGGAGGGGAGTGAAGCTCCACAAGCAAACAAGGCTGCTGCGCATGGGAAGTTTGAGGAGAGGAGGTTCAATGGGAACTGTGATCACTGCAAGAAGCATGGCCACAAGAAGAGCCAATTGATACGATCGATCATGGACCAGCCAGCTGATGGAGATAGAGATGGAGAGTTTAGAGATGAACCAGCTGAAGAAGATGAGGTCTTAACCATTCCTAAAGGTCCCATAACTCGAGCCAGAGCTAGGAAACTCAAAGAAGCTATTGGAGGACTAATTAGGAAGTCCTTGGAGAAAGAAGAATGTCTTGGAGGAAGCTTGATACTTCAAGATACACTTATCACCATTCAAGCCATCTTACCATCAAGCTGAGTATCATCTAGGCTAGCAAGCTATGTGTGCTCTTTTCCTATCATTGTTTTTGTCCCATTGGGTTTTGCAATGATAGGTTTTTAATGAGGCCATAGTCTTGCTATCTTATCACCTAGTTGATACTCTCGGACCAAGCCACATGAAGAACCTTATGTTATCTTTTATTTCTAAGTACTTATGTCTTTTATTTTCGAAAACTCTATCTAAGTTATGCCTTTGTTTCTACATTAATTGGAGGAGCCTGTTCCTTTAATTTCGAAATGCTTGGAGCCTGTTCCAAGCCTTTCACTATATATATGTGTGTGACGGCAACCCTAGCATCTATCAAGTTTTCTTTCACTTAAACCTTTGTGTTTTCTTCTCCCTTGCTTTCACGAGTTAAGAGAGTGTCTGGTGTGTAGTATCCAGTCTGTTGGTGTGTAATATCCAACGCCCAAGGGCTTTAGAAAGGTGTGTCATATCCGATCTAAGCCTAGGAGTATCAAGGAGCCTTTCCGCAGCCTCTTGTGTCACCATTCGATCCACAGCCTTGATAAACTTGAGTCTTTGATTCGTTTATGCAAGGATCTATCCAAACCATCCAGAGAAGGGTCCTAGGATCTCATTAAGTGGTATCAGAGCACTCTGGAAGGGGAGTTTCGATTTCTCTTTTGTTTGTTCATAAGATCTACTCTTTATCGTTTCATATCTTTGATCATTCGGTTCTTGTGTGTTTATTCTCACTTGATCTGTTTGTTTCATTATCAGGATTGTTAGATCTGATTGTTTCGTGTATCATATTGCTAGATCTAAGAATTTCGATCAAGTTTAAAATAAAAACCTTTCACATTCTTGTCGATTACGTTATCGTTTTGCTTGATCCAAAAGTTTCTTGTGCTTGTGTGACTCGATCTGTTGTTAGAATCATAGATCAGGAGTTGTTAATCTCATTTCATCATCCGTTGAATCCGATCTGTGATTGTACCCATTTAGTGAGAGAACAAGAATTCAAATCGTTGCGTGTTGTTCAAGTATTGATTGCCGCCTTGTTTAAATCTCTCTGTTTCCTTAATTGAATCCTTGTTGTGTGTCAATTCCTTTGAACTACTTACTGGTTCGAATCTTGTATCTGTCAGGAAGCAATGGGATCTGAGGAGGACGATGAAACTTTTATGAGAAGGAACAAAATGTTACAAGAAGCAATCACCAAACAAGTAATGGACGCGATGGTGAAGTTGCTGGAAGAGAAGTATGATCAGAGACCAAATGATGGGCAAGGACAAGCATCTGGCCAGAGACGTGAGCAAAGAAGAAACAGACAAGGTCAGCGTGAGCATGCTGGATCAGAAGAAACTGATAACTTCTATGAGAGAAGTAGCCATAGCTCCGGTTCGAGACATAGCAGTAGGAGATCTCGACATGATCATGAGGGCCGAATGCATAGACGCAATGAGCTATCAGGATTCAAGCTTAAGATCCCTCCTTTCCATGGTAAAGCTGATCCAGATGCCTATCTTGAGTGGGAGAAGAAGATCGAACTCGTTTTTCAACTGTCAGCATTACTCAGAGACTAAGAAGATTCAAGTAGCTGCTACCGAGTTCAATGATTATGCATTGAGCTGGTGGGATCAGTTGGTTACAAACAAGAGGCGCAATGGTGAATTCCCCATTGAAACATGGGCAGAGATGAAAGCTGTGATGCGCAAGAGGTTTGTACCAAGTCATTATCACCGTGATCTTCATCAAAAGTTGAGACTGCTCACACAAGGAACAAAGTCTGTAGAGGAATACTTTCAAGAGATGGAATTGCTTATGCTAAGAGCTTGTGTATCTGAGGACAGTGAAGCTACTATGGCACGTTTTCTTGGTGGACTCAACCGTGAGATACAAGATAGAGTGGAGATGCAACACTACTTGGAGATAGAGGAGATGCTACACAAAGCTATCTTGGTGGAGCAGCAAGTTAAGAGAAGAAGTTATGCGCGTGGCAGCTATGGTTCCAGTAGATACCAGACCTCTAAAGAAGATAAACCAAGCTATCAAAAGGAGAGCAAGCCACAGCCAAAAGAAGAATCTAAGTCTAGTAGCATCTACAACAAAGATAAGGGTAAAGTGGAAGCTACAAGCTCGCGTGCAAGAGATGTGAAGTGTTTTAAGTGCCAAGGGCGTGGGCACTATGCTAATGAGTGTACTAACAAGAGAGTTATGATTCTTCTGGAGAATGGAGAGTTTGAATCTGAAGATGAGAAACTAAGGACTGATCAAGAACTATCAGAAGCTGAGTATGAGGAGGAACCAGTTCAAGGTAGACTTTGGTTGCAAGAAGAACTCTCAGTTTGCAAAACAAAACTGAGGAGCAAGAACAAAGAGAGAACTTGTTCTACACACGTTGTCTGGTGCAAGGAAAGGTCTGCAGCCTGATCATCGACGGTGGAAGCTGTGTTAATGTTGCTAGTGAGACAATGGTGAAGAAGCTTGGTTTGAAAGCTCAAAAGCATCCTAAACCTTACCGGCTGCAGTGGCTTAATGAAGAGGGCGAGATGAGGGTATCTACTCAGGTTTCTATACCCTTGTCCATTGGGAGGTATGAAGATGACATTCTCTGTGATGTGATACCCATGGAAGCCAGCCACATACTACTGGGAAGGCCTTGGCAGTTTGATAGGCGTGTCATCCATGATGGCTTCACCAACAAACATTCTTTTGAGTTCAACGGCAAGCGAACTGTCTTGGTACCTCTAACTCCTAAAGAAGTGCATGAAGATCAGCTTCAGCTTCAGAAAAAGAAAGAGATTGATCTCAAACCAGATAAGCAACACAACTTCTATGCTAAAGCTAGTGAAATCAAAAGATCTCTTTATTCTCATCAATCGGTTCTCTTATTTATTTTTAAAGAATCTCTTTTGTCTCTAACTGATTGTACACCGGTGTATCCGAGTGAGATGTCAGCTCTTTTACAGGAATACCAGGATGTATTTCCAGAAGATAATCCCATAGGTTTGCCACCTATTCGAGGGATTGAGCATCAGATTGATTTTGTACCAGGAGCTACTCTTCCCAACAGACCAGCATACAGAACTAATCCTGTGGAAACCAAGGAGCTACAAAGACAGGTTGAGGAACTGATGGAGAAAGGCCATATCCGTGAGAGTATGAGCCCATGTGCTGTGCCTGTGCTCCTTGTGCCTAAGAAAGATGGGAGCTGGCGCATGTGTGTTGATTGTAGAGCAATCAACAATATAACAGTGAAGTATCGCCACCCTATTCCTAGATTAGATGATATGCTTGATGAATTGCATGGTTCTAGTGTCTTTTCTAAGATAGATTTGAAGAGTGGATATCATCAAATAAGAATGAAAGAGGGAGATGAGTGGAAAACAGCCTTTAAGACTAAGCATGGGTTGTATGAGTGGTTAGTCATGCCTTTTGGATTAACCAATGCTCCTAGCACTTTTATGAGATTGATGAACCATGTGCTTAGATCTTTCATAGGCTTGTTTGTGGTAGTATACTTTGATGATATCCTTGTTTACAGTAAGAACCTAGAAGAGCATATAGATCATCTTAAGTCTGTTCTTGATGTGTTGAGAAAAGAAAAACTGTTTGCTAATCTTAAGAAATGCACTTTTTGTACGGATAACTTGGTCTTCCTAGGCTTTGTTGTGAGTGCAGATGGAGTAAAGGTGGATCAGGAGAAGGTGAGAGCAATTCAAGAATGGCCGATTCCTAAAACCATAAGTGAAGTGCGAAGCTTCCATGGACTTGCTGGCTTCTACCGACGGTTTGTGAAAGACTTTAGCACCATAGCAGCTCCATTGACTGAGGTGATCAAGAAAGAAGTTGGATTCAAATGGGGAGAAGCACAAGAACTTGCCTTTCAATGCCTAAAAGAGAAGCTTACTAATGCCCCTCTTCTTATACTTCCTGATTTCAATAAAACTTTTGAAATTGAATGTGATGCTTCAGGAATTGGAATTGGTGCTGTTCTTATGCAGGAGAAGAGACCCATAGCTTATTTCAGTGAGAAACTTGGAGGCGCCACTCTCAACTATGCAACTTATGATAAGGAACTGTATGCCTTGGTGAGAGCTTTGCAGACTTGGCAGCATTACTTGTGGCCCAAGGAGTTTGTGATACACACTGATCATGAGTCTCTCAAGTACTTAAAGGACAGAACAAGCTCAGCAAGAGACACGCCAGATGGGTAGAATTCATTGAAACCTTTCCTTATGTCATCAAGTACAAACAAGGTAAAGAAAATATAGTTGCTGATGCACTCTCCGAAGGTATGTTCTCTTAAACACTCTTGATGCTAAGCTGTTAGGTTTTGAGCAGATTAAAGATATGTATGAATCTGATCCAGATTTTAAAGAAGCTTATAACTCTTGTGAGAAATTTGCTGCTGGACATTATTTTAGACATGATGGATTCCTCTTTTATGATAATAGACTGTGTGTGCCTAATTGCTCTTTGAGAGATTTGTTTGTTAGGGAATCACATGGAGGGAGTCTCATGGGTCACTTTGGTATTGCAAAGACTCTTAAAACCTTGCAGGATCATTTCTTTTGGCCTCGGATGAAAAGTGATGTGGAGAAACTATGTGAGAGATGTGCAACTTGCAAGCAAGCTAAGTCTAAGGTTCAGTCTCACGGTTTGTATACTCCTCTCCCTATTCCTTATCATCCTTGGAATGACATATCTATGGATTTCATTGTTGGATTGCCTAGAACTAGGACTGGGAAGGATTCTATCTTTGTTGTTGTTGACAGGTTCTCAAAAATGGCACATTTTATAGCATGTCACAAAACTGATGATGCATTACATGTAGCTAATCTGTTCTTTAAGGAGATTGTGCGTTTACATGGCATGCCTAGGACCATAGTTTCTGATAGAGATACTAAGTTTCTTAGTTATTTTTGGAAAACTCTTTGGTCTAAGCTAGGCACTAAGTTGTTGTTCTCCACTACTTGTCATCCGCAAACTGATGGACAGACTGAAGTAGTTAATAGAACTCTAGGAACACTCTTGCGTGCATTCATTAAAAAGAATCTGAAATCTTGGGAAGACTATCTGCCACATTGTGAATTTGCATATAATCATGCTGTGCATTCTGCTTCTAAGTTTTCACCCTTTGAAATTGTTTATGGGTTCAATCCCACCTCTCCTTTGGATTTAATTCCTTTACCTGAGTGTGAAAGGGTCAGTTTGGATGGCAAAAAGAAGGCAGAGATGGTGAAACAACTCCACGAGCAAGCTAGGCTCAACATTGAAGAGAAAACTAAGCAGTATGTCAAGCATGCCAACAAAGGAAGGCGTGAGATGGTCTTTAAAGAGGGTGACAAAGTTTGGGTTCATTTGAGAAAAGAGAGGTTTCCTAATGAGAGGAAGTCAAAGCTTATGCCGAGAATTGATGGACCTTTTGAGATCACAAAGAAGATCAGCAACAATGCCTACAAGATTGATCTCCAAGGTAAGTATGATGTGAGTAATAGCTTCAATGTTACTGACTTGATCCCTTTTATTGCAGATGAACCTGATTTGAGGTCAAATCCTTTTCAAGAGGGAGGGGATGATATGATCATGGACCAGCCAGCTGATGGAGATAGAGATGGAGAGTTTAGAGATGAACCAGCTGAAGAAGATGAGGTCTTAACCATTCCTAAAGGTCCCATAACTCGAGCCAGAGCTAGGAAACTCAAAGAAGCTATTGGAGGACTAATCAGGAAGTCCTTGGAGCAAGAAGAATGTCTTGGAGGAAGCTTGATACTTCAAGATACACTTATCACCATTCAAGCCATCTTACCATCAAGCTGAGTATCATCTAGGCTAGCAAGCTATGTGTGCTCTTTTCCTATCATTGTTTTTGTCCCATTGGGTTTTGCAATGATAGGTTTTTAACGAGGCCATAGTCTTGCTATCTTATCACCTAGTTGATACTCTCGGACCAAACCACATGAAGAACCTTATGTTATCTTTTATTTCTAAGTACTTATGTCTTTTATTTTCGAAAACTCTATCTAAGTTATGTCTTTGTTTCTACATTAATTGGAGGAGCCTGTTCCTTTAATTTCGAAATGCTTGGAGCCTGTTCCAAGCCTTTCACTATATATATGTGTGTGACGGCAACCCTAGCATCTATCAAGTTTTCTTTCACTTAAACCTTTGTGTTTTCTTCTCCCTTGCTTTCACGAGTTAAGAGAGTGTCTGGTGTGTAGTATCCAGTCTGTTGGTGTGTAATATCCAACGCCCAAGGGCTTTAGAAAGGTGTGTCATATCCGATCTAAGCCTAGGAGTATCAAGGAGCCTTTCCGCAGCCTCTTGTGTCACCATTCGATCCACAGCCTTGATAAACTTGAGTCTTTGATTCGTTTATGCAAGGATCTATCCAAACCATCCAGAGAAGGGTCCTAGGATCTCATTACCAATGCTGGATCCTTCACCCACACCTCAAGCCGGCAAAGTTCATGAAGGACCGTGAGGCAAGGGCTAATGCATCAGATGGAACGAGTGGAGCTGGTACAAGCAAAGGAAAGGAGATAGATGGGCGTGAAGGAGATGATGGGAAGTCTCTTGTAGCCTACACTGGAGCACCAAGCAACTGTGGGAACAATGATCAGGAGTATCTAAGGAGATCTGATCTTGATGCCCTCATCAAGCTATTCAAGGAGAATGGTAACACCTTTGGGTACTCTTTTGGTGCTAGGGCTATAGAGAATCATGAGGATCTAACTAGAATTGATAGGATGCATGAGAACTTGATAGACATGGTAAATCAATCTAGGATTGCAAACCTTGCTAGAAATGATCTTGCATTCAAACCATCTAGTATCCTTGCGCATATGGCTAGTAATCATAGCATTAAGCCATTAGTAGTTGACTCTGGTGCATCTCATCATATGATAAGTGATACTAGCTTGATTAAGAACATTGTACCAATGAAGGGAAATGTGATGATAGCTAATGGAGATAGAATACCAATTAGAGGCATAGGAAGTCTTAAACTGTTTAATAAAGAAACTAAAGCCTTTTACATGCCTGAATTCACTTCAAATTTGCTATCTGTTAAGAAATGTGCAACTGATCTCCAATGCAATGTTATATTCAGTCCTAATGATGTGAAGTTTCAGGATATTAAAAGCAGCAAGATGATTGGAAAGGGAGTAACTAAAGGAGAACTATATCTGCTTGAAGATCTTGCTCCTGTTTCTAGTTATAGCTGCTCGTTTACTTCTGTTTCTGGTTCTAGTTTAAGTAAGAATGCATTGTGGCATGCTAGATTAGGACACCCTCATAATAAGGCTTTAAAACTGATGTTGCCAGGTGTTTCCTTTGAGAATAATGAGTGTGAAGCTTGTATTTTAGGCAAGCATTGTAGAACTGTCTTTACCAAGTCTACTACTGTTTATGAAAAGTGTTTTGATCTTATTCATTCTGATGTTTGGACTGCACCTTGCTTATCTAGAGAAAACCATAAGTATTATGTAACTTTCATTGATGAAAAATCCAAATACACCTGGTTAACCTTAATTCCAACCAAAGATAGGGTACTTGATGCATTTAAAAACTTTCAATCCTATGTGACTAACCATTACAATGCCAAGATAAAGATTTTCAGGTCAGATAATGGAGGAGAGTACACGGGACAAGCATTCAAGCTACACCTAGCTCAGCATGGAATTCTTCATCAGACAAGCTGTCCCTATACACCACAACAGAATGGTGTGGCTGAGAGGAAGAACAGGCATTTGATGGAAGTAGCCAGGTCCATGATGTTTCAATCCAATGTGCCTAAGAAGTTTTGGAGTGATGCTGTTGCTACGGCGTGTTATCTCATCAACAGGACACCAACTCTGATCCTTCAAGGACAATCACCATTTGAGGTACTGAATCAGTACAAGCCTTCTCTCGAGCATATGAAGATCTTTGGGTGTTTGTGTTTTGTGATGGTGCCTGGAGAGATAAGAAACAAGCTAGAAGCTAAGAGTTCAAAGGCAATGTTCATTGGATACTCATCAAGTCAGAAAGGATACAAGTGCTATGATCCTAACACAAGGAGAGTGTTAGTATCTAGAGAAGTGAAGTTTGTTGAAGAGAAAGGATATTATGAGGAACAGATTCAAGAAGACTTGAAGGATCTTACCTCTGATAGAGCTGAAACCTTGAGGATTATCCTAGAAGGGCTTGGAATCAACATGAATCAAGGACATCAAGGGGGGGGGGGGAAGTACTACTCCAGTCCCGGATCATCAGACTTCCAACCTTGAGCATGAGGGGGGGAATGAAACAAGAACTCCAAACCGTGAAGAGACAAGTAGAGAAGAGAGTTCTGGCTCTCATGATCAAGCTGTGGAATCAAATGATCAAGAAGAAGGTGCTGAAGAGAGTCAGCTAAGGGAAGAGGGAGCTGAAGCAAGTCAGCTAGGAGAAGAAAGATCTGAAACAAGTGTGCTGCCACAAGAAGAAGAACAAGAGATGGCGCAAGAAGGGCCAGTATTGAGAAGAAGTACAAGGCTGAGAAAGGATCCTTCCAGTTGGGTAAACACAAGAGTGTACTACAATGCCCAAGCTGTGAAGCATCCTACTCAGGCCGTGTGTTCTTTTGCTCAATATCCAGAAGCACATTGCGCATTCATGGTAAACTTGGATGAGAATCACATTCCAAGAAGCTATGAAGAGGCAATGGAGGATAAGGAATGGAAGGAATCAGTAGGAGCTGAGGCAGGAGCTATGATAAAGAATGATACATGGTATGAGAGTGAACTACCAAAAGGGAAGAAAGCTGTGTCTAGTAGATGGATCTTTACAATCAAGTACAAGGCTGATGGGTCGATTGAGAGGAAGAAGACTAGACTAGTAGCAAGAGGGTTCACTCAGACATATGGAGAGGATTACATTGAAACATTTGCACCAGTGGCCAAGCTACACACCATTAGGATTGTTTTAAGCTTGGCTGTGAACCTTGGATGGGGATTGTGGCAAATGGATGTAAAGAATGCATTTCTACAAGGAGAACTTGAGGATGAAGTCTATATGTATCCTCCATCAGGCCTGGAACATCTAGTGAAGAGAGGGAATGTTCTGAGGCTAAAGAAAGCTATTTATGGGTTGAAGCAATCACCAAGAGCTTGGTATAACAAGTTGAGCACAACTTTGAACGGCCGAGGCTTCAAGAAGTCAGAACTGGATCACACTCTCTTTACACTCACGACACCCTCAGGTATGGTTGCTCTCCTTGTGTATGTGGATGATATCATTATCACAGGAAGTGATAAGGAAGGTATCAAAGCAACCAAGGAGTTTCTAAAGACTATGTTTGAAATCAAAGACTTGGGATAAATGAAATACTTCCTTGGAATTGAGATTTGTAGATCCAAGGAAGGTTTGTTCATGTCCCAAAGAAAGTATACACTTGATATTTTGAAAGATGCAGGTGCTTATGGAGGCAAGACAGCAAGGATGCCAATGGAGGATGGCTACAAAGTACCAAGAGAGGGGGAGATTGAAGACAGCAAGCCATTTCATGATCCTAAACTCTATAGAAAACTTGTTGGCAAATTGATTTATCTTACCATCACAAGACCTGATATATGCTTTGCTGTGAATCAGGTGAGTCAACACATGCAGCTTCCCAAGGAACATCATTGGCGTATGGTGGAGAGGCTGCTGATGTATCTAAATGGCTCGCCGGATCAAGGGGTTTGGATGGGATGCAATGGAAGCTCAGAAGTGGTGGGCTATTGTGATGCTGATTGGGCAGGAGATAGAGCTGACAGAAGATCAACTACCGGCTATTGCACATTCATTGGAGGCAACTTGGTGAGTTGGAAGAGCAAGAAGCAAAAGGTGGTGTCATGTTCAAGTGCTGAAGCTGAGTATAGAGCCATGCTGAAGCTCACAAACGAGTTGGTGTGGATCAAAGGCATCTTGAAGCACTTGGAGATTGATCAAGCCACTCCAATGACAATGCATTGTGACAATCAAGCTGCCATTCACATTGCATCCAACTCGGTGTTCCATGAGAGAACCAAGCACATTGAGGTTGATTGCCACAAGGTGAGACAGATGATTGTGCTTGGAGTGATCTTACCTTGCTATACGAGAAGTGAAGATCAGTTGGCTGATGTGTTCACCAAGGCTGCAAGACAAAAGACTATGGAGTCCATTCACATTAGATTGGGACTCATAGATCTTGGGAAGAGAAGGAGCTGATCCCCTTAGCTGTGAGATCTTTACTCTTTTTCCCTCATTAAGGTTTTGTCCCAATGGGTTTTCCTTAGTGAGGTTTTTAATGAGGAAGATCTCATGGCTGTCCAAGCTTAGACTTTCACAAAGCTAAGCTTGAGGGGGAGTGTTGAGATGAGGAGTAGCTATGGAGGGTTGAAGTTACTTGGGTGAAGAAAGTTACCACAGTAAATATTAGTTACTGTGGTAAAAAGGGTTAAAAGGAAGTTACCGTAGTGAAAGGAGTTACTTGGGAGTGAAATGGGTTAAGGGAAACTTACCAGGAAGAGAGGAGTGTGCGCTGAGGTTAAGATAAGGTTGTGGATAAGATGGAGAGCCTTGACAGGCTGTGACAGGCTGGAAAGGCAAAGCATCTCAGTCCAAGATGCCTCACACACGCCAACTCTCTTATTGGCTGAGTTTGAAATGAGGAGCCTCTTCCTTTGACTACACATGCTTAGAATAGTGATCAAATGGAAACCCTTGTATCTGATCTCTCTATATATATTGTAACCTCATCATTAATAAGATAAAGCAAGTTATGAGTCTCTCTTAGTCTCTCTCTAGTTCTCACTTTAGACTCTTAATCTCATTTCATACTTTAATCTTCTCTAAATCTCTTCTAATCTTTCCTAAATACTCAGATTACTCTAAACATCACTAAAAGTGATAAGAATCACCAGGAAGTTGAATTAATCTCATAGGAGTTGGGATGAAAGAGTTATCCCACTTTCAAATTAGGTGATTCCAGTTTTCCAGTTTGGGAATAGGACAGCTTCTTTGTCGTTCCAATCAAACCAGGATGAATCACTCTGTAAGAAGCTTGATTTGGTGGATACATTAAGTGTTGGAGAATCACCAGGAAGTTGAATAAATCTCATAGGAGTTGGGATAAAGAAGTTATCCCACTTTCTAATCATGTGATTCCAGTTTCCCAGTTCGGGAATAGGACAGCTTCTTCGTCGTTCAAATCAAACCAGGATGAATCACTTTGTAAGAAGCTTTATTTGGATACATAAAGTGTTGGAGAATCACCAGGAAGTTGAATTAATCTCATAGGAGTCATGAATGAGTTATCCCACTTTCTAATCAGGTGATTCCAGTTTCCCAGTTTGGGAATAGGACAACTTCTTTGTTGTTCCAATCAAACCAGGATGAATCACTTTGTAAGGATCTTGATTTGGATACATAAAATATTGGAGAAACACCAGGAAGTTGAATAAATACCATAGGAGTTGGGATGAATGAGTTATCCCACTTTCTAATCAGATGATTCCAGTTTTCCAGTTTGGGAATAGAACAGCTTCTTCGTCGTTCCAATCAAACCAGGATGAATCACTCTGTAAAAAGCTTGATTTGGATACATAAAGTGTTGGAGAATCACCAGGAAGTTGAATAAATCTCATAGGAGTTGGGATGAATGAGTTATCCCACTTTCAAATCAGGTGATTCCAGTTTCCCAGTTTGAGAATAGGACAGCTTCTTCGTCGTTCCAATCAAACCAGGATGAATCACTTTGTAAGAAGCTTGATTTGGATACATAAAGTGGTGGAGAATCACCAGGAAGTTGAATTAATCTCATAGGAGTTGAGATGAAGAAGTTATCCCACTTTCTAATCAGGTGATTCCAGTTTCCCAGTTTGGGAATAGGACAGCTTCTTCGTCGTTCCAATCAAACCAGGATGAATCACTTTGTAAGAAGCTTGATTTGGATACATAAAGTGGTGGAGAATCACCAGGAAGTTGAATTAATCTCATAGGAGTTGGGATGAAGAAGTTATCCCACTTTCTAATTAGGTGATTCCAGTTTCCCAGTTTGGGAATAGGACAACTTCTTCGTCGTTCCAATCAAACCATGATGAATCACTCTGTAAGAAGCTTGATTTGGTGGATACATAAAGTGTTGGAGAATCACCAGGAAGTTGAATAAATCTCATAGGAGTTGGGATAAAGAAGTTATCCCACTTTCTAATCAGGTGATTCCAGTTTCCCAGTTTGGGAATAGGACAGCTTCTTCGTCGTTCAAATCAAACCAGGATGAATCACTTTGTAAGAAGCTTGATTTGGATACATAAAGTGTTGGAGAATCACCAGGAAGTTGAATAAATCTCATAGGAGTTGGGATGAAGAAGTTATCCCACCTTCTAATCAGGTGATTCCAGTTTCCCTGTTTGGGAATAGGACAGCTTCTTCGTCGTTCCAATAACACCAGGATGAATCACTTTGTAAGAAGCTTGATTTGGAATCATAAAGTGGTGGAGAATCACCAGGAAGTTGAATTAATCTCATAGGAGTTGGGATGAAAGAGTTATCCCACTTTCAAATTAGGTGATTCCAGTTTCCCAGTTTGGGAATAGGACAGCTTCTTCGTCGTTCCAATCAAACCATGATGAATCACTCTGTAAGAAGCTTGATTTGGTGGATACATAAAGTGTTGGAGAATCACCAGGAAGTTGAATAAATCTCATAGGAGTTGGGATGAAGAAGTTATCCCACTTTCTAATCAGGTGATTCCAGTTTCCCAGTTTGGGAATAGGACAGCTTCTTCGTCGTTCAAATCAAACCAGGATGAATCACTTTGTAAGAAGCTTGATTTGGATACATAAAGTGTTGGAGAATCACCAGGAAGTTGAATTAATCTCATAGGAGTTGGGATGAATGAGTTATCCCACTTTCTAATCAGGTGATTCCAGTTTCCCAGTTTGGGAATAGGACAACTTCTTTGTCGTTCCAATCAAACCAGGATGAATCACTTTGTAAGTATGAGGTTTTCAGAGTACCAGTACTTGAGTGATGTAAGAACAGATGAGAGATTGTTGTATGATGAAGTATGAAGAATAGAAATGAGTTTAAGAGAATCAAAGAGAGTATGGGAGAGACTGAGAGACTAGGAACGTGTATGGGAGATTAGAGAGAGACTTAGTAACAAGATTAAGAGACTTAGTAACCAAAGAATAAGAACCAAGAACAAGTTTATGAAGAAGAGAGACTCTCTCAGCTTAAGGGTTTACAAAATGATCATAAGAGGCTTATATATGCCTTTACACAGCTCATATCACAAACCTAGATCCTAAGGCTGTAATTAAAAGATAGAATGGATGGTAAGGATGAGAGAAGAGTGGTCTTTGATGTTCTGGTGATAGCTGGCGACTTTGGACTGAATGGAGAGCTCAGATTGCTTCATTTGAATGAAGGGAGGAGATTGGTCTTGCTGTAAAGGTAAAGCACCTTTACCTTTCCAGCTTGCACATACAGCTCACTCTGATCCCTTTGGTATATTCCCTTTCCCTCTCACACTCTAACGGTCACTATAGGAAAGGATAGAATTAGAGTGAACCGCCCTCACATTGCACATCTTGATTTGGGCTGAACCGGATGACTTGGGCTGAACCGGATGACTTGGGCGTGTAGAGTGGCCGTACGGTTGATGGTACGGACCTCCTGTCCGTACCACTATCCCTAACTATGCACATTGCCTTATCTCTTTCTTGACTGATCCCAAACACCTTCATGATTCACCCTAGACCGTACAAGGCCGTACTGAACGCCCTATCTTTGCACCACACTTCCATCTTCTCTTTTTAACTCCTCCAAAGCCTTCACATGATCAGTCTAAGTCTTTCCTAGACTTAACTTCACAAGATAACTACTTCAGAACACTTCTTAAGCTTGATTGAACTCTTCTAGACATCTTCTAGAGCTTGCCCTATTATTGTACAAGCTCTATCTTCTCTTCAGTTCAACACTCCCCCTCAAGCTTGACTTTAGGAGATCCTAAGCCAAGCTTGGAACTCTGAAGAGTCTCCCTCATTAAAAACCTTACAAGGAAAACCCATTGGGACAAAACCTTGCAAGGGAAAAAGAGTAGAGCTCTCCAAAGCCTAGGGATTGGCCAGTGAACTCTTGTGCCTTAGAACCAGTGTGGTTGGACACAAGAAGTTCTGGATCACGGCCTAAACTGGTGCAGCAACTCCACAAGACTTTGCGCACTCAACAACTCAGCTTCACCTCTTCATGGAACTGGTTTGAGGTCTCCCTCTCTCAACTGACTTCACAGCCTTCTTAGAGAAGCTAGGACACGACCAGATCATCTTCACAACACTAGTGAGGCTGATCAACACTTCACACACGGCTTGCCCTCTTCATAGAACTGGTTTGGATCTCCCCCTCTCAACCGACTTCACAGCCTTCTTAGAAAAGCTAGGAAATGACCAGGTTCTTCTTTGATGAGGCTCAAGCCCTTGTACCTGATACATTATCCCAAAGGTGCATCAGTACTTATCAAGAAATATCACACAATCCATTCAATCATTTTAAGTATCATTTCTAGACTTTAGAATTGAAATGATGAATGTATTGAATTGAATTGAGCTTAGGACACTTCCCTTTGGTTTAGATGAGTTCCCACTCGGCCATTGCACCATCTCCATGGCATCACCAGCTTCTTGGAAAGGCAGAATGGATTCATCAGCTTCTCATCAATCACTTCACCATAGAAGCCGCTTTGATCAGTTCACCTTCACCCTTAGACTGCCTAGAATAACTCCGGCTGATGATCCTGTGTAGGAGCCTTTGCAAAGACTTGTTACTGACCATGGATCATATGCATTAAGACTCCCCCTCAAGCTTAGAACCGAGACCAGAAGGAGCTAAGCTTGTGATGATCATATGCATCCCCATGGTCTTATAACTATCAGTCTTTCATGATAGCTTTCTTCTTGTGAGTTTACTCTCTTCCTTAACCAGGAACTAGGGTGTTTGAATCACCATAGAGAGACTCACAAGACACACTTCTCATTGCATAATGACCCATGCTACACTTCCTGTAGTCTTTGGACTGGATATGTCCAATGGTATTATGCAATGGCCATCTCTCATTGCATAATCAATCACACTACACTTCCTGTAGATTATGGACTAACATGTCCTAGTGATGATATGCAATGGCACAAGACCTTTGTCTCTACATTCTTGGCTGTTGGCGAGTTACATGTATCACTTTCCTTGTGTACCTAACACCACCACAACTCAATGCAAGATCAGATCATCCCATTGGGATCAAACCAAGATAATTCATCCTGTTTGATCACCAATGCCACAGCAATATATAAACCTTGAAACAAGCCAATAATCAAAGCAAGAACAAGCAGATTTCAATCTCTAAAATGACAATGCAAGCTTTACCAATACATTGACAATTTAGGCTCATTTTTAAATGCATCAATACATGAATGCACAATCCTAAAGCATTAACTATATGAATGCAACAGGTTCAATCCATGAGACATATTAAAGCTATGCACAACAGTTTCAATCAAAACCAATGATGCAAGCAACTTAGACAATTTCTAATTGATGCTAGACTTTCATTGATGGATTAAACATAGGCATTAGCATCAGTACACACTCGGATTGAACTTAGACAATATGAGACATGCTTATGTATGCAAAACAGCTTTTCAAACATGATGCAAGCAGTAGAGACATTCTACTCAATTCTACAACACATTCATGATGATTCAAGCTATGGCAACACACAAGACAATGCAATAACAAGACATGAGATTCTGGGACTCTAGACACCACTCACAGCACAATAAATAAAGACACAAGCTCTTATTAAGGGTTAGGAGGTTTGCTTACAAACAAGAGATCCGAGCTGATCTCTTGAACCTCCATGGACACGGTTCACTTGAACTTGGCAGGTTTGAGGCTTGGATTCAGTATCCAACACCTCTCCTTGGTGTGCCCATCCCTTTTGCAATGCTCACACTTCAGGCCTCTCCTATCCCCCTTCTTGTAAGCCGCCTTGTTTGGCTGAGAGCTTCTTTCAGCTTGAGAAGCAAAGGAGAGTGTTTCCTTTGTTCCAAACAACCCGATTGATCCCTCCTCCTTTTGGACTTGGGAACACACTTCTTCAAGTGTTGGGAGCTTCTCAGACCTCAAGATATGTTGAATCAAGGCGCTGTAGGCAGGGCTGAGGGTTAGTAATAGGCCAAACACCTTGTCTTGCTCCCTTCTTTCAATCAACACCTCCGGATCAACAGATTGGGGTCTAAGCATCTCTAGCTCAGACCAAAGGGCTCTGAACTTGCCTAGATGCGCAGTGAACTCCTCATCTTCTTGGGATAGGATGTTGATGGACTTCTTGATCTCAAATACTCGGCTGATGTTGGAGATGTTCCCATATATCTTGTTAAGTGTACTCCAAAGGTCTTTAGCACTCTCACAGTATGAGTATGCTTCAAGGATGAATGGAGACAGTGAGCTATGGAGAATGGATAAGACCTTGAGGTCTTCTTGTTCCCACTTCTCCTCAGATACAGATTTGGAACCGGATTCACCATCTGCTGAGCTTTCATTTGAACCGGCAGCCTTGGAGAGCTTTGGAGCATCCGTGAGGCAATGGCTCCATAAGCCTCTCCCTCCTAGAGCTGTCTTCACCATGCGTGACCAGAGAAGGTAGTTGGGACCATTGAGAGTAACAGCAATGACAATGGTTCTTTTGGACTCCATGTTGAAGCCGGATGAACAAGACTGTCAAAGAACTCTTCAAGGTAGAAGCTTGGGACAAGGTGAGCTGAATCTTCAAGGGCGTGAGCTTGGGAGCTTGTGGATGTAGCGGAAGTCTTCACCAGGAGTCTGAGCAACCTGGCTCTGATACCATATGAGGTTTTCAGAGTACCAGTACTTGAGTGATGTAAGAACAGATGAGAGATTGTTGTATGATGAAGTATGAAGAATAGAAATGAGTTTAAGAGAATCAAAGAGAGTATGGGAGAGACTGAGAGACTAGGAACGTGTATGGGAGATTAGAGAGAGACTTAGTAACAAGATTAAGAGACTTAGTAACCAGAGAATAAGAACCAAGAACAAGTTTATGAAGAAGAGAGACTCTCTCAGCTTAAGGGTTACAAAATGATCATAAGAGGCTTATATATGCCTTTACACAACTCATATCACAAACCTAGATCCTAAGGCTGTAATTAAAAGATAAATGGATGGTAAGGATGAGAGAAGAGTGGTCTTTGATGTTCTGGTGATAGCTGGCGACTTTGGACTGAATGGAGAGCTCAGATTGCTTCATTTGAATGAAGGGAGGAGATTGGTCTTGCTGTAAAGGTAAAGCACCTTTACCTTTCCAGCTTGCACATACAGCTCACTCTGATCCCTTTGGTATATTCCCTTTCCCTCTCACACTCTAACGGTCACTATAGGAAAGGATAGAATAGAGTGAACCGCCCTCACATTGCACATCTTGATTTGGGCTGAACCGGATGACTTGGGCGTGTGGAGTGGCCGTACGGTTGATGGTACGGACCTCCTGTCCGTACCACTATCCCTAACTATGCACATTGCCTTATCTCCTTCTTGACTGATCCCAAACACCTTCATGATTCACCCTAGACCGTACAAGGCCGTACTGAACGCCCTATCTTTGCACCACTCTTCCATCTTCTCTTCTAACTCCTCCAAAGCCTTCACATGATCAGTCTAAGTCTTTCCTAGACTTAACTTCACAAGATAACTACTTCAGAACACTCTGAAGCTTGATTGAACTCTTCTAGACATCTTCTAGAGCTTGCCCTATTATTGTACAAGCTCTATCTTCTCTTCAGTTCAACAGTAAGGATCTTGATTTGGATACATAAAATGGTGGAGAAACACCAGGAAGTTGAATAAATCTCATAAGAGTTGGGATGAATGAGTTATCCCACTTTCTAATCAGGTGATTCCAGTTTCCCAGTTTGGGAATAGGACAGCTTCTTCGTCGTTCCAATCAAACCAGGATGAATCACTCTGTAAGAAGCTTGATTTGGATACATAAAGTGTTGGAGAATCACCAGGAAGTTGAATAATTCTCATAGTTGTTGGGATGAATGAGTTATCCCACTTTCAAATCAGGTGATTCCAGTTTCCCAGTTTGGGAATAGGACAGCTTCTTCGTTGTTCCAATCAAACCAGGATGAATCACTTTGTAAGAAGCTTGATTTGATACATAAAGTGGTGGAGAATCACCAGGAAGTTGAATAAATCTCATAGGAGTTGGGATGAAGAAGTTATCCCACTTTCTAATCAGGTGATTCCAGTTTCCCAGTTTGGGAATATGACAGCTTCTTCGTCGTTCCAATCAAACCAGGATGAATCACTTTGTAAGAAGCTTGATTTGGATACATAAAATGGTGGAGAAACACCAGGAAGTTGAATAAATCTCATAGGAGTTAGGATGAAGAAGTTATCCCACTTTCTAATCAGGTGATTCCAGTTTCCCAGTTTGGGAATACGACAGCTTCTTCGTCGTTCCAATCAAACAAGGATGAATCACTTTGTAAGAAGCTTGATTTGGATACATAAAGTGGTGGAGAACCACCAGGAAGTTGAATAAATCTCATAGGAGTTGGGATGAAGAAGTTATCCCACTTTCTAATCAGGTGATTCCAGTTTCCCAGTTTGGGAATATGACAGCTTCTTCGTCGTTCCAATCAAACCAGGATGAATCACTTTGTAAGAAGCTTGATTTGATACATAAAATGGTGGAGAACACCAGGAAGTTGAATAAATCTCATAGGAGTTGGATGAAGAAGTTATCCCACTTTCTAATCAGGTGATTCCAGTTTCCCAGTTTGGAATAGACAGCTTCTTCGTCGTTCCAATCAAACCAGGATGAATCACTTTGTAAGAAGCTTGATTTGGATACATAAAGTGGTGGAGAACACCAGGAAGTTGAATAAATCTCATAGGAGTGGGATGAAGAAGTTATCCCACTTTCTAATCAGGTGATTCCAGTTTCCCAGTTTGGGAATAGGACAGCTTCTTCGTCGTTCCAATCAAACCAGGATGAATCACTTTGTAAGAAGCTTGATTTGGATACATAAAGTGGTGGAGAATCACCAGGAAGTTGAATAAATCTCATAGGAGTTGGGATGAAGAAGTTATCCCACTTTCTAATCAGGTGATTCCAGTTTCCCAGTTTGGGAATAGGACAGCTTCTTCGTCGTTCCAATCAAACCAGGATGAATCACTTTGTAAGAAGCTTGATTGGATACATAAAGTGTGGAGAATCACCAGGAAGTTGAATAAATCTCATAGGAGTTGGGATGAAGAGTTATCCCACTTTCTAATCAGGTGATTCCAGTTTCCCAGTTTGGGAATAGGACAGCTTCTTCGTCGTTCCAATCAAACCAGGATGAATCACTTTGTAAGAAGCTTGATTTGGATACATAAAGTGTTGGAGAATCACCAGGAAGTTGAATAATTCTCATAGAGTTGGGATGAATGAAGTTATCCCACTTTCAAATCAGGTGATTCCAGTTTCCCAGTTTGGGAATAGGACAGCTTCTTCGTCGTTCCAATCAAACCAGGATGAATCACTTTGTAAGAAGCTTGATTTGATACATAAAGTGGTGGAGAATCACCAGGAAGTTGAATAAATCTCATAGGAGTTCGGATAAATGAGTTATCCCACTTTCAAATCAGGTGATTCCAGTTTCCCAGTTTGGGAATAGGACAGCTTCTTCGTCGTTCCAATCAAACCAGGATGAATCACTTTGTAAGAAGCTGATTTGGATACATAAAGTGGTGGAGAATCACCAGGAAGTTGAATTAATCTCATAGGAGTTGGGATGAAGAAGTTATCCCACTTTCTAATCAGGTGATTCCAGTTTCCCAGTTTGGGAATAGGACAGCTTCTTCGTCGTTCCAATCAAACCAGGATGAATCACAGTTTGAATAGACAGCTTCTTCGTCGTTCAATCAAAAAGGATGAATCACTTGTAAGAAGCTGATTGGATACATAAAGTGGTGGAGAATCACCAGGAAGTGAATTGAATAAATCTCAAGGGTTGGGATGAAGAAGTTATCCACTTTCTAATCAGGTGATTCCAGTTTCCCAGTTTGGGAATAGGACAGCTTCTTCGTCGTTCCAATCAAACCAGGATGAATCACTTTGTAAGAAGCTTGATTTGGATACATAAAGTGGTGGAGAATCACCAGGAAGTTGAAAAATCTCATAGGAGTTGGGATGAAGAAGTTATCCCACTTTCTATCAGGTGATTCCAGTTTCCCAGTTTGGGAATAGGGACAGCTTCTTCGTCGTTCCAATCAAACCAGGATGAATCACTTTGTAAGAAGCTTGATTGGATACATAAAATGGTGGAGAAACACCAGGAAGTTGGATTAAATCTCATAGGAGTTGGGATGAAGAAGTTATCCCACTTTCTAATCAGGTGATTCCAGTTTCCCAGTTTGGAATAGAAAGCTTCTTCGTCGTTCCAATCAAAACCAGGATGAATCACTTTGTAAGAAGCTTGATTTGGATACATAAAGTGGGAGAATCACCAGGAAGTTGAATAAATCTCATAGGAGTTGGGATGAAGAAGTATCCCACTTTCTAATAGGTGATTCAGTTTCCAGTTTGGGAGAATATGAACACTCGTCGCGTTCCAATAAACCAGATGAATCACTTGTAAGAAGCTTGATTTGGATACATAAAGTGTTGGAGAATCACCAGGAAGTTGAATAAATCTCATAGGAGTTGGGATGAAGAAGTTTATCCACTTTTATCAGGTGATTCCAGTTTCCAGTTTGGGAATAGGACAGCTTCTTCGTCGTTCCAATCAAACCAGGATGAACACTTTGTAGAAGCTTGATGTGGATACATAAGTGTTGGAGAATCACCAGGAAGTTGAATAAATCTCATAGGAGTTGGGATGAAGAGTTATCCCACTTCTAATCAGGTCAGGTATTCCAAGTTTCCCAGTTTGGGAAAATAGGACAGCTTCTTCGTCGTCCAATCAACCAGGATGAATCACTTTGTAAGAAGCTGATTGGATACATTAAAGTGTTTGGAGA
>NW_026017010.1:0-34756 GCF_020379485.1 Brassica napus | reverse complement strand
TTGAATAAATCTCATAGGAGTTAGGATGAAGAAGCTATCCCACTTTCAAATCAGGTGATCCCAGTTTTCCTGTTTGGGAATATGACAGCTTCCTTGTCATTCTAATCAAACCAGGATGAATCGCGATGTAAGAAGCTTGATTTTGATACATAAAGTAATGGAGAATCACTAGGAAGTTGAATAAATCTCATAGGAGTTAGGATGAAGAAGCTATCCCACTTTCAAATCAGGTGATCCCAGTTTTCCTGTTTGGGAATATGACAGCTTCTTTGTCATTCTAATCAAACCAGGATGAATCGCGATGTAAGAAGCTTGATTTTGATACATAAGTAATGGAGAATCACTAGGAAGTTGAATAAATCTCATAGGAGTTAGGATGAAGAAGCTATCCCACTTTCAAATCAAGTGATCCCAGTTTTCCTGTTGGGAATATGACAGCTTCTTTGTCATTCTAATCAAACCAGGATGAATCGCGATGTAAGAAGCTTGATTTTGATACATAAAGTAATGGAGAATCACTAGGAAGTTGAATAAATCTCATAGGAGTTAGGATGAAGAAGCTATCCCACTTTCAAATCAGGTGATCCCAGTTTTCCTGTTTGGGAATATGACAGCTTCTTGTCATTCTAATCAAACCAGGAGAATCGCGATGTAAGAAGCTTGATTTTTGATACATAAAGTAATGGAGAATCACTAGGAAGTTGAATAAATCTCATAGGAGTTAGGATGAAGAAGCTATCCCACTTTCAAATCAGGTGATCCCAGTTTTCCTGTTTGGGAATATGACAGCTTCTTTGTCATTCTAATCAAACCAGGATGAATCGCGATGTAAGAAGCTTGATTTTGATACATAAAGTAATGGAGAATCACTAGGAAGTTGAATAAATCTCATAGGAGTTAGGATGAAGAAGCTATCCCACTTTCAAATCAGGTGATCCCAGTTTTTCCTTTGGGAATATGACAGCTTCTTGTCATTCTAATCAAACCAGGATGAATCGCGATGTAAGAAGCTTGATTTTGATACATAAAGTAATGGAGAATCACTAGGAAGTTGAATAAATCTCATAGGAGTTAGGATGAAGAAGCTATCCCACTTTCAAATCAGGTGATCCCAGTTTTCCTGTTTGGGAATATGACAGCTTCTTTGTCATTCTAATCAAACCAGGATGAATCGCGATGTAAGAAGCTTGATTTTGATACATAAAGTAATGGAGAATCACTAGGAAGTTGAATAAATCTCATAGGAGTTAGGATGAAGAAGCTATCCCACTTTCAAATCAGGTGATCCCAGTTTTCCTGTTTGGGAATATGACAGCTTCTTTGTCATTCTAATCAAACCAGGATGAATCGCGATGTAAGAAGCTTGATTTTGATACATAAAGTAATGGAGAATCACTAGGAAGTTGATAAATCTCATAGGAGTTAGGATGAAGAAGCTATCCCACTTTCAAATCAGGTGATCCCAGTTTTCCTGTTTGGGAATATGACAGCTTTCTTGTCATTCTAATCAACCAGGATGAATCGCGATGTAAGAAGCTTGATTTTGATACATAAAGTAATGGAGAATCACTAGGAAGTTGAATAAATCTCATAGGAGTTAGGATGAAGAAGCTATCCCACTTTCAAATCAGGTGATCCCAGTTTCCTGTTTGGAATATGACAGCTTCTTGTCATTCTAATCAAACCAGGATGAATCGCGATGTAGAAGCTTGATTTTGATACATAAAGTAATGGAGAATCACTAGGAAGTTGAATAAATCTCATAGGAGTTAGGATGAAGAAGCTATCCCACTTTCAAATCAGGTGATCCCAGTTTTCCTGTTTGGGAATATGACAGCTTCTTTGTCATTCTAATCAAACCAGGATGAATCGCGATGTAAGAAGCTTGATTTTGATACATAAAGTATGGAGAATCACTAGGAAGTTGAATAAATCTCATAGGAGTTAGGATGAAGAAGCTATCCCACTTTCAAATCAGGTGATCCCAGTTTTCCTGTTTTGGAATATGACAGCTTCTTTGTCATTCTAATCAAACCAGGATGAATCGCGATGTAAGAAGCTTGATTTTTGATACATAAAGTAAGGAGAATCACTAGGAAGTTGAATAAATCTCATAGGAGTTAGGATGAAGAAGCTATCCCACTTTCAAATCAGGTGATCCCAGTTTTCCTGTTTGGGAATATGACAGCTTCTTTGTCATTCTAATCAAACCAGGATGAATCGCGATGTAAGAAGCTTGATTTTGATACATAAAGTATGGAGAATCACTAGGAAGTTGAATAAATCTCATAGGAGTTAGGATGAAGAAGCTATCCCACTTTCAAATCAGGTGATCCCAGTTTTCCTGTTTGGGAATATGACAGCTTCTTTGTCATTCTAATCAAACCAGGATGAATCGCGATGTAAGAAGCTTGATTTTGATACATAAAGTAATGGAGAATCACTAGGAAGTTGAATAAATCTCATAGGAGTTAGGATGAAGAAGCTATCCCACTTTCAAATCAGGTGATCCCAGTTTTCCTGTTTGGGAATATGACAGCTTCTTTGTCATTCTAATCAAACCAGGATGAATCGCGATGTAAGAAGCTTGATTTTGATACATAAAGTAATGGAGAATCACTAGGAAGTTGAATAAATCTCATAGGAGTTAGGATGAAGAAGCTATCCCACTTTCAAATCAGGTGATCCCAGTTTTCCTGTTTGGGAATATGACAGCTTCTTTGTCATTCTAATCAAACCAGGATGAATCGCGATGTAAGAAGCTTGATTTTGATACATAAAGTAGTGGAGAATCACTAGGAAGTTGAATAAATCTCATAGGAGTTAGGATGAAGAAGCTATCCCACTTTCAAATCAGGTGATCCCAGTTTTCCTGTTTGGGAATATGACAGCTTCTTTGTCATTCTAATCAAACCAGGATGAATCGCGATGTAAGAAGCTTGATTTTGATACATAAAGTATGGAGAATCACTAGGAAGTTGAATAAATCTCATAGGAGTTAGGATGAAGAAGCTATCCCACTTTCAAATCAGGTGATCCCAGTTTTCCTGTTTGGGAATATGACAGCTTCTTTGTCATTCTAATCAAACCAGGATGAATCGCGATGTAAGAAGCTTGATTTTGATACATAAGTATGGAGAATCACTAGGAAGTTGAATAAATCTCATAGGAGTTAGGATGAAGAAGCTATCCCACTTTCAAATCAGGTGATCCCAGTTTTCCTGTTTGGGAATATGACAGCTTCTTTGTCATTCTAATCAAACCAGGATGAATCGCGATGTAAGAAGCTTGATTTTGATACATAAAGTAATGGAGAATCACTAGGAAGTTGAATAAATCTCATAGGAGTTAGGATGAAGAAGCTATCCCACTTTCAAATCAGGTGATCCCAGTTTTCCTGTTTGGGAATATGACAGCTTCTTTGTCATTCTAATCAAACCAGGATGAATCGCGATGTAAGAAGCTTGATTTTGATACATAAAGTAATGGAGAATCACTAGGAAGTTGAATAAATCTCATAGGAGTTAGGATGAAGAAGCTATCCCACTTTCAAATCAGGTGATCCCAGTTTTCCTGTTTGGGAATATGACAGCTTCTTTGTCATTCTAATCAAACCAGGATGAATCGCGATGTAAGAAGCTTGATTTTGATACATAAAGTAATGGAGAATCACTAGGAAGTTGAATAAATCTCATAGGAGTTAGGATGAAGAAGCTATCCCACTTTCAAATCAGGTGATCCCAGTTTTCCTGTTTGGGAATATGACAGCTTCTTTGTCATTCTAATCAAACCAGGATGAATCGCGATGTAAGAAGCTTGATTTTGATACATAAAGTATGGAGAATCACAGGAAGTTGAATAAATCTCATAGGAGTTAGGATGAAGAAGCTATCCCACTTTCAAATCAGGTGATCCCAGTTTTCCTGTTTGGAATATGACAGCTTCTTTGTCATTCTAATCAAACCAGGATGAATCGCGATGTAAGAAGCTTGATTTTGATACATAAAGTAATGGAGAATCACTAGGAAGTTGAATAAATCTCATAGGAGTTAGGATGAAGAAGCTATCCCACTTTCAAATCAGGTGATCCCAGTTTTCCTGTTTGGGAATATGACAGCTTCTTTGTCATTCTAATCAAACCAGGATGAATCGCGATGTAAGAAGCTTGATTTTGATACATAAAGTAATGGAGAATCACTAGGAAGTTGAATAAATCTCATAGGAGTTAGGATGAAGAAGCTATCCCACTTTCAAATCAGGTGATCCCAGTTTTTCTGTTTGGGAATATGACAGCTTCTTTGTCATTCTAATCAAACCAGGATGAATCGCGATGTAAGAAGCTTGATTTTGATACATAAAGTAATGGAGAATCACTAGGAAGTTGAATAAATCTCATAGGAGTTAGGATGAAGAAGCTATCCCACTTTCAAATCAGGTGATCCAGTTTTTCTGTTTGGGAATATGACAGCTTTTGTCATTCTAATCAAACCAGGATGAATCGCGATGTAAGAAGCTTGATTTTGATACATAAAGTAATGGAGAATCACTAGGAAGTTGAATAAATCTCATAGGAGTTAGGATGAAGAAGCTATCCCACTTTCAAATCAGGTGATCCCAGTTTTCCTGTTTGGGAATATGACAGCTTCTTTGTCATTCTAATCAAACCAGGATGAATCGCGATGTAAGAAGCTTGATTTTGATACATAAAGTAATGGAGAATCACTAGGAAGTTGAATAAATCTCATAGGAGTTAGGATGAAGAAGCTATCTCACTTTCAAATCAGGTGATCCCAGTTTTCCTGTTTTGGAATATGACAGCTTCCTTGTCATTCTCATCAACCAGGATGAATCGCGATGTAAGAAGCTTGATTTTGATACATAAAGTAGTGGAGAACCTTTAGGAAGTTGAATAAATCACATAGGAGTTAGGATGAAGAAGCTATCCCACTTTCAAATCAGGTGATCCCAGTTTTCCTGTTTGGAATATGACAGCTTCTTTGTCATTCTAATCAAACCAGGATGAATCGCGATGTAAGAAGCTTGATTTTGATACATAAAGTAATGGAGAATCACTAGGAAGTTGAATAAATCTCATAGGAGTTAGGATGAAGAAGCTATCCCACTTTCAAATCAGGTGATCCCAGTTTTCCTGTTTGGGAATATGACAGCTTCTTTGTCATTCTAATCAAACCAGGATGAATCGCGATGTAAGAAGCTTGATTTTGATACATAAAGTAATGGAGAATCACTAGGAAGTTGAATAAATCTCATAGGAGTTAGGATGAAGAAGCTATCCCACTTTCAAATCAGGTGATCCCAGTTTTCCTGTTTGGGAATATGACAGCTTCCTTGTCATTCTAATCAAACCAGGATGAATCGCGATGTAAGAAGCTTGATTTTGATACATAAAGTAATGGAGAATCACTAGGAAGTTGAATAAATCTCATAGGAGTTAGGATGAAGAAGCTATCCCACTTTCAAATCAGGTGATCCCAGTTTTCCTGTTTGGGAATATGACAGCTTCTTTGTCATTCTAATCAAACCAGGATGAATCGCGATGTAAGAAGCTTGATTTTGATACATAAAGTAATGGAGAATCACTAGGAAGTTGAATAAATCTCATAGGAGTTAGGATGAAGAAGCTATCCCACTTTCAAATCAGGTGATCCCAGTTTTCCTGTTTGGGAATATGACAGCTTCTTTGTCATTCTAATCAAACCAGGATGAATCGCGATGTAAGAAGCTTGATTTTGATACATAAAGTAGTGGAGAATCACTAGGAAGTTGAATAAATCTCATAGGAGTTAGGATGAAGAAGCTATCCCACTTTCAAATCAGGTGATCCCAGTTTTCCTGTTTGGGAATATGACAGCTTCTTTGTCATTCTAATCAAACCAGGATGAATCGCGATGTAAGAAGCTTGATTTTGATACATAAAGTAATGGAGAATCACTAGGAAGTTGAATAAATCTCATAGGAGTTAGGATGAAGAAGCTATCCCACTTTCAAATCAGGTGATCCCAGTTTTCCTGTTTGGGAATATGACAGCTTCTTTGTCATTCTAATCAAACCAGGATGAATCGCGATGTAAGAAGCTTGATTTTGATACATAAAGTAGTGGAGAATCACTAGGAAGTTGAATAAATCTCATAGGAGTTAGGATGAAGAAGCTATCCCACTTTCAAATCAGGTGATCCCAGTTTTCCTGTTTGGGAATATGACAGCTTCTTTGTCATTCTAATCAAACCAGGATGAATCGCGATGTAAGAAGCTTGATTTTGATACATAAAGTAATGGAGAATCACTAGGAAGTTGAATAAATCTCATAGGAGTTAGGATGAAGAAGCTATCCCACTTTCAAATCAGGTGATCCCAGTTTTCCTGTTTGGGAATATGACAGCTTCTTTGTCATTCTAATCAAACCAGGATGAATCGCGATGTAAGAAGCTTGATTTTGATACATAAAGTAATGGAGAATCACTAGGAAGTTGAATAAATCTCATAGGAGTTAGGATGAAGAAGCTATCCCACTTTCAAATCAGGTGATCCCAGTTTTCCTGTTTGGGAATATGACAGCTTCTTTGTCATTCTAATCAAACCAGGATGAATCGCGATGTAAGAAGCTTGATTTTGATACATAAAGTAATGGAGAATCACTAGGAAGTTGAATAAATCTCATAGGAGTTAGGATGAAGAAGCTATCCCACTTTCAAATCAGGTGATCCCAGTTTTCCTGTTTGGGAATATGACAGCTTCTTTGTCATTCTAATCAAACCAGGATGAATCGCGATGTAAGAAGCTTGATTTTGATACATAAAGTAATGGAGAATCACTAGGAAGTTGAATAAATCTCATAGGAGTTAGGATGAAGAAGCTATCCCACTTTCAAATCAGGTGATCCCAGTTTTCCTGTTTGGGAATATGACAGCTTCTTGTCATTCTAATCAAACCAGGATGAATCGCGATGTAAGAAGCTTGATTTTGATACATAAAGTAATGGAGAATCACTAGGAAGTTGAATAAATCTCATAGGAGTTAGGATGAAGAAGCTATCCCACTTTCAAATCAGGTGATCCCAGTTTTCCTGTTTGGGAATATGACAGCTTCTTTGTCATTCTAATCAAACCAGGATGAATCGCGATGTAAGAAGCTTGATTTTGATACATAAAGTAATGGAGAATCACTAGGAAGTTGAATAAATCTCATAGGAGTTAGGATGAAGAAGCTATCCCACTTTCAAATCAGGTGATCCCAGTTTTCCTGTTTGGGAATATGACAGCTTCTTTGTCATTCTAATCAAACCAGGATGAATCGCGATGTAAGAAGCTTGATTTTGATACATAAAGTAATGGAGAATCACTAGGAAGTTGAATAAATCTCATAGGAGTTAGGATGAAGAAGCTATCCCACTTTCAAATCAGGTGATCCCAGTTTTCCTGTTTGGGAATATGACAGCTTCTTTGTCATTCTAATCAAACCAGGATGAATCGCGATGTAAGAAGCTTGATTTTGATACATAAAGTAATGGAGAATCACTAGGAAGTTGAATAAATCTCATAGGAGTTAGGATGAAGAAGCTATCCCACTTTCAAATCAGGTGATCCCAGTTTTCCTGTTTGGGAATATGACAGCTTCTTTGTCATTCTAATCAAACCAGGATGAATCGCGATGTAAGAAGCTTGATTTTGATACATAAAGTAATGGAGAATCACTAGGAAGTTGAATAAATCTCATAGGAGTTAGGATGAAGAAGCTATCCCACTTTCAAATCAGGTGATCCCAGTTTTCCTGTTTGGGAATATGACAGCTTCTTTGTCATTCTAATCAAACCAGGATGAATCGCGATGTAAGAAGCTTGATTTTGATACATAAAGTAATGGAGAATCACTAGGAAGTTGAATAAATCTCATAGGAGTTAGGATGAAGAAGCTATCCCACTTTCAAATCAGGTGATCCCAGTTTTCCTGTTTGGGAATATGACAGCTTCCTTGTCATTCTAATCAAACCAGGATGAATCGCGATGTAAGAAGCTTGATTTTGATACATAAAGTAATGGAGAATCACTAGGAAGTTGAATAAATCTCATAGGAGTTAGGATGAAGAAGCTATCCCACTTTCAAATCAGGTGATCCCAGTTTTCCTGTTTGGGAATATGACAGCTTCTTTGTCATTCTAATCAAACCAGGATGAATCGCGATGTAAGAAGCTTGATTTTGATACATAAAGTAATGGAGAATCACTAGGAAGTTGAATAAATCTCATAGGAGTTAGGATGAAGAAGCTATCCCACTTTCAAATCAGGTGATCCCAGTTTTCCTGTTTGGGAATATGACAGCTTCCTTGTCATTCTAATCAAACCAGGATGAATCGCGATGTAAGAAGCTTGATTTTGATACATAAAGTAATGGAGAATCACTAGGAAGTTGAATAAATCTCATAGGAGTTAGGATGAAGAAGCTATCCCACTTTCAAATCAGGTGATCCCAGTTTTCCTGTTTGGGAATATGACAGCTTCTTTGTCATTCTAATCAAACCAGGATGAATCGCGATGTAAGAAGCTTGATTTTGATACATAAAGTAATGGAGAATCACTAGGAAGTTGAATAAATCTCATAGGAGTTAGGATGAAGAAGCTATCCCACTTTCAAATCAGGTGATCCCAGTTTTCCTGTTTGGGAATATGACAGCTTCTTTGTCATTCTAATCAAACCAGGATGAATCGCGATGTAAGAAGCTTGATTTTGATACATAAAGTAATGGAGAATCACTAGGAAGTTGAATAAATCTCATAGGAGTTAGGATGAAGAAGCTATCCCACTTTCAAATCAGGTGATCCCAGTTTTCCTGTTTGGGAATATGACAGCTTCTTTGTCATTCTAATCAAACCAGGATGAATCGCGATGTAAGAAGCTTGATTTTGATACATAAAGTAATGGAGAATCACTAGGAAGTTGAATAAATCTCATAGGAGTTAGGATGAAGAAGCTATCCCACTTTCAAATCAGGTGATCCCAGTTTTCCTGTTTGGGAATATGACAGCTTCTTTGTCATTCTAATCAAACCAGGATGAATCGCGATGTAAGAAGCTTGATTTTGATACATAAAGTAATGGAGAATCACTAGGAAGTTGAATAAATCTCATAGGAGTTAGGATGAAGAAGCTATCCCACTTTCAAATCAGGTGATCCCAGTTTTCCTGTTTGGGAATATGACAGCTTCTTTGTCATTCTAATCAAACCAGGATGAATCGCGATGTAAGAAGCTTGATTTGATACATAAAGTAATGGAGAATCACTAGGAAGTTGAATAAATCTCATAGGAGTTAGGATGAAGAAGCTATCCCACTTTCAAATCAGGTGATCCCAGTTTTCCTGTTTGGGAATATGACAGCTTCTTTGTCATTCTAATCAAACCAGGATGAATCGCGATGTAAGAAGCTTGATTTTGATACATAAAGTAATGGAGAATCACTAGGAAGTTGAATAAATCTCATAGGAGTTAGGATGAAGAAGCTATCCCACTTTCAAATCAGGTGATCCCAGTTTTCCTGTTTGGGAATATGACAGCTTCCTTGTCATTCTAATCAAACCAGGATGAATCGCGATGTAAGAAGCTTGATTTTGATACATAAAGTAATGGAGAATCACTAGGAAGTTGAATAAATCTCATAGGAGTTAGGATGAAGAAGCTATCCCACTTTCAAATCAGGTGATCCCAGTTTTCCTGTTTGGGAATATGACAGCTTCTTTGTCATTCTAATCAAACCAGGATGAATCGCGATGTAAGAAGCTTGATTTTGATACATAAAGTAATGGAGAATCACTAGGAAGTTGAATAAATCTCATAGGAGTTAGGATGAAGAAGCTATCCCACTTTCAAATCAGGTGATCCCAGTTTTCCTGTTTGGGAATATGACAGCTTCCTTGTCATTCTAATCAAACCAGGATGAATCGCGATGTAAGAAGCTTGATTTTGATACATAAAGTAATGGAGAATCACTAGGAAGTTGAATAAATCTCATAGGAGTTAGGATGAAGAAGCTATCCCACTTTCAAATCAGGTGATCCCAGTTTTCCTGTTTGGGAATATGACAGCTTCTTTGTCATTCTAATCAAACCAGGATGAATCGCGATGTAAGAAGCTTGATTTTGATACATAAAGTAATGGAGAATCACTAGGAAGTTGAATAAATCTCATAGGAGTTAGGATGAAGAAGCTATCCCACTTTCAAATCAGGTGATCCCAGTTTTCCTGTTTGGGAATATGACAGCTTCTTTGTCATTCTAATCAAACCAGGATGAATCGCGATGTAAGAAGCTTGATTTTGATACATAAAGTAATGGAGAATCACTAGGAAGTTGAATAAATCTCATAGGAGTTAGGATGAAGAAGCTATCCCACTTTCAAATCAGGTGATCCCAGTTTTCCTGTTTGGGAATATGACAGCTTCCTTGTCATTCTAATCAAACCAGGATGAATCGCGATGTAAGAAGCTTGATTTTGATACATAAAGTAATGGAGAATCACTAGGAAGTTGAATAAATCTCATAGGAGTTAGGATGAAGAAGCTATCCCACTTTCAAATCAGGTGATCCCAGTTTTCCTGTTTGGGAATATGACAGCTTCCTTGTCATTCTAATCAAACCAGGATGAATCGCGATGTAAGAAGCTTGATTTTGATACATAAAGTAATGGAGAATCACTAGGAAGTTGAATAAATCTCATAGGAGTTAGGATGAAGAAGCTATCCCACTTTCAAATCAGGTGATCCCAGTTTTCCTGTTTGGGAATATGACAGCTTCTTTGTCATTCTAATCAAACCAGGATGAATCGCGATGTAAGAAGCTTGATTTTGATACATAAAGTAATGGAGAATCACTAGGAAGTTGAATAAATCTCATAGGAGTTAGGATGAAGAAGCTATCCCACTTTCAAATCAGGTGATCCCAGTTTTCCTGTTTGGGAATATGACAGCTTCCTTGTCATTCTAATCAAACCAGGATGAATCGCGATGTAAGAAGCTTGATTTTGATACATAAAGTAATGGAGAATCACTAGGAAGTTGAATAAATCTCATAGGAGTTAGGATGAAGAAGCTATCCCACTTTCAAATCAGGTGATCCCAGTTTTCCTGTTTGGGAATATGACAGCTTCTTTGTCATTCTAATCAAACCAGGATGAATCGCGATGTAAGAAGCTTGATTTTGATACATAAAGTAATGGAGAATCACTAGGAAGTTGAATAAATCTCATAGGAGTTAGGATGAAGAAGCTATCCCACTTTCAAATCAGGTGATCCCAGTTTTCCTGTTTGGGAATATGACAGCTTCCTTGTCATTCTAATCAAACCAGGATGAATCGCGATGTAAGAAGCTTGATTTTGATACATAAAGTAATGGAGAATCACTAGGAAGTTGAATAAATCTCATAGGAGTTAGGATGAAGAAGCTATCCCACTTTCAAATCAGGTGATCCCAGTTTTTCTGTTTGGGAATATGACAGCTTCTTTGTCATTCTAATCAAACCAGGATGAATCGCGATGTAAGAAGCTTGATTTTGATACATAAAGTAATGGAGAATCACTAGGAAGTTGAATAAATCTCATAGGAGTTAGGATGAAGAAGCTATCCCACTTTCAAATCAGGTGATCCCAGTTTTCCTGTTTGGGAATATGACAGCTTCTTTGTCATTCTAATCAAACCAGGATGAATCGCGATGTAAGAAGCTTGATTTTGATACATAAAGTAATGGAGAATCACTAGGAAGTTGAATAAATCTCATAGGAGTTAGGATGAAGAAGCTATCCCACTTTCAAATCAGGTGATCCCAGTTTTCCTGTTTGGGAATATGACAGCTTCCTTGTCATTCTAATCAAACCAGGATGAATCGCGATGTAAGAAGCTTGATTTTGATACATAAAGTAATGGAGAATCACTAGGAAGTTGAATAAATCTCATAGGAGTTAGGATGAAGAAGCTATCCCACTTTCAAATCAGGTGATCCCAGTTTTCCTGTTTGGGAATATGACAGCTTCCTTGTCATTCTAATCAAACCAGGATGAATCGCGATGTAAGAAGCTTGATTTTGATACATAAAGTAATGGAGAATCACTAGGAAGTTGAATAAATCTCATAGGAGTTAGGATGAAGAAGCTATCCCACTTTCAAATCAGGTGATCCCAGTTTTCCTGTTTGGGAATATGACAGCTTCTTTGTCATTCTAATCAAACCAGGATGAATCGCGATGTAAGAAGCTTGATTTTGATACATAAAGTAATGGAGAATCACTAGGAAGTTGAATAAATCTCATAGGAGTTAGGATGAAGAAGCTATCCCACTTTCAAATCAGGTGATCCCAGTTTTCCTGTTTGGGAATATGACAGCTTCCTTGTCATTCTAATCAAACCAGGATGAATCGCGATGTAAGAAGCTTGATTTTGATACATAAAGTAATGGAGAATCACTAGGAAGTTGAATAAATCTCATAGGAGTTAGGATGAAGAAGCTATCCCACTTTCAAATCAGGTGATCCCAGTTTTCCTGTTTGGGAATATGACAGCTTCTTTGTCATTCTAATCAAACCAGGATGAATCGCGATGTAAGAAGCTTGATTTTGATACATAAAGTAATGGAGAATCACTAGGAAGTTGAATAAATCTCATAGGAGTTAGGATGAAGAAGCTATCCCACTTTCAAATCAGGTGATCCCAGTTTTCCTGTTTGGGAATATGACAGCTTCTTTGTCATTCTAATCAAACCAGGATGAATCGCGATGTAAGAAGCTTGATTTTGATACATAAAGTAATGGAGAATCACTAGGAAGTTGAATAAATCTCATAGGAGTTAGGATGAAGAAGCTATCCCACTTTCAAATCAGGTGATCCCAGTTTTCCTGTTTGGGAATATGACAGCTTCCTTGTCATTCTAATCAAACCAGGATGAATCGCGATGTAAGAAGCTTGATTTTGATACATAAAGTAATGGAGAATCACTAGGAAGTTGAATAAATCTCATAGGAGTTAGGATGAAGAAGCTATCCCACTTTCAAATCAGGTGATCCCAGTTTTCCTGTTTGGGAATATGACAGCTTCTTTGTCATTCTAATCAAACCAGGATGAATCGCGATGTAAGAAGCTTGATTTTGATACATAAAGTAATGGAGAATCACTAGGAAGTTGAATAAATCTCATAGGAGTTAGGATGAAGAAGCTATCCCACTTTCAAATCAGGTGATCCCAGTTTTCCTGTTTGGGAATATGACAGCTTCTTGTCATTCTAATCAAACCAGGATGAATCGCGATGTAAGAAGCTTGATTTTGATACATAAAGTAATGGAGAATCACTAGGAAGTTGAATAAATCTCATAGGAGTTAGGATGAAGAAGCTATCCCACTTTCAAATCAGGTGATCCCAGTTTTCCTGTTTGGGAATATGACAGCTTCTTTGTCATTCTAATCAAACCAGGATGAATCGCGATGTAAGAAGCTTGATTTTGATACATAAAGTAATGGAGAATCACTAGGAAGTTGAATAAATCTCATAGGAGTTAGGATGAAGAAGCTATCCCACTTTCAAATCAGGTGATCCCAGTTTTCCTGTTTGGGAATATGACAGCTTCTTTGTCATTCTAATCAAACCAGGATGAATCGCGATGTAAGAAGCTTGATTTTGATACATAAAGTAATGGAGAATCACTAGGAAGTTGAATAAATCTCATAGGAGTTAGGATGAAGAAGCTATCCCACTTTCAAATCAGGTGATCCCAGTTTTCCTGTTTGGGAATATGACAGCTTCCTTGTCATTCTAATCAAACCAGGATGAATCGCGATGTAAGAAGCTTGATTTTGATACATAAAGTAATGGAGAATCACTAGGAAGTTGAATAAATCTCATAGGAGTTAGGATGAAGAAGCTATCCCACTTTCAAATCAGGTGATCCCAGTTTTCCTGTTTGGGAATATGACAGCTTCCTTGTCATTCTAATCAAACCAGGATGAATCGCGATGTAAGAAGCTTGATTTTGATACATAAAGTAATGGAGAATCACTAGGAAGTTGAATAAATCTCATAGGAGTTAGGATGAAGAAGCTATCCCACTTTCAAATCAGGTGATCCCAGTTTTCCTGTTTGGGAATATGACAGCTTCCTTGTCATTCTAATCAAACCAGGATGAATCGCGATGTAAGAAGCTTGATTTTGATACATAAAGTAATGGAGAATCACTAGGAAGTTGAATAAATCTCATAGGAGTTAGGATGAAGAAGCTATCCCACTTTCAAATCAGGTGATCCCAGTTTTCCTGTTTGGGAATATGACAGCTTCCTTGTCATTCTAATCAAACCAGGATGAATCGCGATGTAAGAAGCTTGATTTTGATACATAAAGTAATGGAGAATCACTAGGAAGTTGAATAAATCTCATAGGAGTTAGGATGAAGAAGCTATCCCACTTTCAAATCAGGTGATCCCAGTTTTCCTGTTTGGGAATATGACAGCTTCTTTGTCATTCTAATCAAACCAGGATGAATCGCGATGTAAGAAGCTTGATTTTGATACATAAAGTAATGGAGAATCACTAGGAAGTTGAATAAATCTCATAGGAGTTAGGATGAAGAAGCTATCCCACTTTCAAATCAGGTGATCCCAGTTTTCCTGTTTGGGAATATGACAGCTTCCTTGTCATTCTAATCAAACCAGGATGAATCGCGATGTAAGAAGCTTGATTTTGATACATAAAGTAATGGAGAATCACTAGGAAGTTGAATAAATCTCATAGGAGTTAGGATGAAGAAGCTATCCCACTTTCAAATCAGGTGATCCCAGTTTTCCTGTTTGGGAATATGACAGCTTCTTTGTCATTCTAATCAAACCAGGATGAATCGCGATGTAAGAAGCTTGATTTTGATACATAAAGTAATGGAGAATCACTAGGAAGTTGAATAAATCTCATAGGAGTTAGGATGAAGAAGCTATCCCACTTTCAAATCAGGTGATCCCAGTTTTCCTGTTTGGGAATATGACAGCTTCTTTGTCATTCTAATCAAACCAGGATGAATCGCGATGTAAGAAGCTTGATTTTGATACATAAAGTAATGGAGAATCACTAGGAAGTTGAATAAATCTCATAGGAGTTAGGATGAAGAAGCTATCCCACTTTCAAATCAGGTGATCCCAGTTTTCCTGTTTGGGAATATGACAGCTTCTTGTCATTCTAATCAAACCAGGATGAATCGCGATGTAAGAAGCTTGATTTTGATACATAAAGTAGTGGAGAATCACTAGGAAGTTGAATAAATCTCATAGGAGTTAGGATGAAGAAGCTATCCCACTTTCAAATCAGGTGATCCCAGTTTTCCTGTTTGGGAATATGACAGCTTCTTTGTCATTCTAATCAAACCAGGATGAATCGCGATGTAAGAAGCTTGATTTTGATACATAAAGTAGTGGAGAATCACTAGGAAGTTGAATAAATCTCATAGGAGTTAGGATGAAGAAGCTATCCCACTTTCAAATCAGGTGATCCCAGTTTTCCTGTTTGGGAATATGACAGCTTCTTTGTCATTCTAATCAAACCAGGATGAATCGCGATGTAAGAAGCTTGATTTTGATACATAAAGTAATGGAGAATCACTAGGAAGTTGAATAAATCTCATAGGAGTTAGGATGAAGAAGCTATCCCACTTTCAAATCAGGTGATCCCAGTTTTCCTGTTTGGGAATATGACAGCTTCCTTGTCATTCTAATCAAACCAGGATGAATCGCGATGTAAGAAGCTTGATTTTGATACATAAAGTAATGGAGAATCACTAGGAAGTTGAATAAATCTCATAGGAGTTAGGATGAAGAAGCTATCCCACTTTCAAATCAGGTGATCCCAGTTTTCCTGTTTGGGAATATGACAGCTTCTTTGTCATTCTAATCAAACCAGGATGAATCGCGATGTAAGAAGCTTGATTTTGATACATAAAGTAGTGGAGAATCACTAGGAAGTTGAATAAATCTCATAGGAGTTAGGATGAAGAAGCTATCCCACTTTCAAATCAGGTGATCCCAGTTTTCCTGTTTGGGAATATGACAGCTTCTTTGTCATTCTAATCAAACCAGGATGAATCGCGATGTAAGAAGCTTGATTTTGATACATAAAGTAATGGAGAATCACTAGGAAGTTGAATAAATCTCATAGGAGTTAGGATGAAGAAGCTATCCCACTTTCAAATCAGGTGATCCCAGTTTTCCTGTTTGGGAATATGACAGCTTCCTTGTCATTCTAATCAAACCAGGATGAATCGCGATGTAAGAAGCTTGATTTTGATACATAAAGTAGTGGAGAATCACTAGGAAGTTGAATAAATCTCATAGGAGTTAGGATGAAGAAGCTATCCCACTTTCAAATCAGGTGATCCCAGTTTTCCTGTTTGGGAATATGACAGCTTCTTTGTCATTCTAATCAAACCAGGATGAATCGCGATGTAAGAAGCTTGATTTTGATACATAAAGTAATGGAGAATCACTAGGAAGTTGAATAAATCTCATAGGAGTTAGGATGAAGAAGCTATCCCACTTTCAAATCAGGTGATCCCAGTTTTCCTGTTTGGGAATATGACAGCTTCTTTGTCATTCTAATCAAACCAGGATGAATCGCGATGTAAGAAGCTTGATTTTGATACATAAAGTAATGGAGAATCACTAGGAAGTTGAATAAATCTCATAGGAGTTAGGATGAAGAAGCTATCCCACTTTCAAATCAGGTGATCCCAGTTTTTCTGTTTGGGAATATGACAGCTTCTTTGTCATTCTAATCAAACCAGGATGAATCGCGATGTAAGAAGCTTGATTTTGATACATAAAGTAATGGAGAATCACTAGGAAGTTGAATAAATCTCATAGGAGTTAGGATGAAGAAGCTATCCCACTTTCAAATCAGGTGATCCCAGTTTTCCTGTTTGGGAATATGACAGCTTCCTTGTCATTCTAATCAAACCAAGATGAATTGCGATGTAAGAAGTGTTGAGATGAGAGAATAAAGAGTTGATATATTGAGAGAGGAAGAGAGTTGGAGTAGACAGTAACTTTGGAGTTTTACTGTGGTAACTTTAGTTTAACCACAGTAACAACTTGGGAAGTTATCTGATGGCATGAGAAGGTAACTTAGTGAAGGGAAGAGAGTAAACTCGACCAAAGAGGATAAGGAAGGATAAGGGAGCACTTTGACAGCCTGTATGATGCTGGAAAGGAGAGGATGCTTTTCTACTAGTGCAAGCATGTGAGAAAGCACAGCCAAGTGATTCAAAAGGAGTTCCAGCCTGTCCTTTGACTACACATGCTTATACATTTCGAAATTCCTTGTTGCTCTCTCTTTATATACTTGTAAACCCTCATCAGTATTAATTAATGGAGTTTTGAGTCTCTCTCTCTTAAGTCTCTCTCTTGTTCTTAATCTCCAATCTCTTTAATTCTCAGATTAGACTTAATCACTCTTTAAATCACAAATCTAATATGGTATCAGAGCCAGGTTCCTTTAAAAGGAGAGAGTGATTTCGTTTTTCTAAATGTTCTTGAGTGTTCTTGAGTGTTCTTGAGAGTTCTTGAGATTTTTCAAGAGCTAGATCCTTTAAAAGTCAAGTTTGTGTCTGTTGGTGTTTCTTTTGGAGAGTCAGCTTCAAGGGAGTCCCTTTAGGTGTTTGACAAGGTCAGAAGATGGGTCTAGCTTGTGGTTCAGCAAGGCGTGAAGAGAAGGAAGAGAGAGGGAATGAGTGGGGGTGGTTCTCACAAATGAAAACGACTCTGAAGAGGTGTGGAGTTTGGAGAAACCATGAGAAGGAAGAGTCTTTGAAGGGTAAAGCTGCTGAGAAAGATCAGACAGCAAGAGAAACAAGTGGAAATTGCTTTAGTCTTGAAGAAAGTACACTGCTTGAGAAGATTGAAGATGTTTATGAGAACAAGATCAGTCTTAGGAGAGTGTATGAAGTCAAGAAGGTGATTAGTGGAGGTAAACCAGGAAGAGAAGAGTTCAATAACCATGTGAGGAAGCTACAACATTTGTGGGTTGAACTACAAGGGTTGAGATCCCATGTGGATGGGGATACTACACAAGAGCAAGAGACGGTCTTGAAGCTCTTGGCGAGCATGGAGTCATCATATGGGTGGCTGGTAGAGATGGTTCTAAGAGGGGAACAGCTTCCGGAAATGGAAGAGATTTGTGGGCTTATAAGAAGGGCGTATGAGATAATGAGAGATGATGAGAGGCTAACCATGAGTAGGAGTGAGAGCTCATGGAAGCCAACTGGGAGTAGGAGTGAGAGCTTCCAGAAGCTAACCATGAGTAGGAGTGAGGGCTCATGGAGGCTAACCGGGAGTAGGAGTGAGGGCTTCCGGAAGAAGAGAAGGTGCAGAATGCTATCCAAAGCTTCTATCAACATAGGAAAGGGTAGAAAGAGAGTTGTGGGAGAGTGTTCTTACTCAGCCTACATGGGGGAATCAGTAGAAGACAGTGGGGTGTTAAGAGAGCAGGAGAAAGGGAGTGGAGCTGATGATCGCATCACCAGGAAGGAATGGAGAGTGTTCATGGAACATGTACAAGCCTTAGCAGCAAGCAAGAAGCATGCTATACAATCCGGAGCTTCTAAACCCATGGTGATTGATTCTGGAGCAAGTCATCATATGATCAGTGATAGGAGGCTTATAAGTGAGATCAAGGCTGCAACAGGGAGTGTTAGGATAGCTAATGGTGCTATGATCCCAATAGAAGGAGTGGGAAAGCTCAAACTGTTTGAGAAGGACACGGCTGCCTTCTACATGCCTCAGTTCACTTCAAATCTATTATCTGTGAAGAAAGCTACCATTGATCTTGATTGTCAAGTAGTATTCAGACCTGATGAAGTTGAGTTTCAAGATTTGAAGACTGGGAGAGTCATTGGCAGAGGAGACAGCAAAAATCAGCTATACCACCTCGACTTGGCTAAGACCTCTAATCCCTTTGATTCTATTTGCTTGAGTAGTACTGCTGAGAAGATTGATAGTATTACTTGGCATGCTAGATTAGGACATCCTCATGCTCGTGCCATTGAATTGATAATCCCTAATATGTCATTCAATCACTTGGATTGTGAAGCATGCATATTAGGAAAGCATTGTAGGACTGTTTTCCCAACATCTAAGACTACTTATGAGCATTGCTTTGATCTAGTTCACTCGGATGTGTGGACCGCTCCATGCATGTCTAGAGACAGCCATAAATACTTTGTGACATTCATTGATGAGAAGTCTAAGTATACATGGCTCACATTGCTTCCATCTAAAGATAAGGTGCTAGAAGCGTTTATGAACTTCCAAGCATATGTATCTAATCAATACAATGCTACTGTGAAGGTACTGAGATCAGACAACGGAGGTGAATACATCAGCAATGCCTTCAAGAGTCATCTAGCCAAGCATGGGATTGTGCATCAGACCAGTTGTCCCTACACACCACAGCAGAATGGTGTAGCTGAGAGGAAGAATAGGCACTTGATGGAGGTTGCTAGGTCGATGATGTTTCATGCAAATGTCCCAAAAAGATTTTGGGGAGATGCTGTTCAGACTGCTTGCTATCTCATCAACCGGGTCCCAACCAAGATACTGAAGAATCTGTCTCCATTTGAGGTGCTGAATAAGAGCAAGCCTTTTATTGATCACCTACGAGTATTTGGGTGTGTATGCTATGTCATGACTCCAGGAGAACAGAGAAACAAGCTGGAGGCAAAGAGTACTAAGGCAATGTTTATTGGATACTCTATCACTCAGAAGGGATACAAGTGCTATGATCCTGAAGCAAGGAGAGTGATGGTATCTAGAGAAGTGAAGTTTATTGAATCCAAAGGGTATTATGAAGAAAAGGAGTGGGAAAATCTGAAGGATTTGTCTCAAGCTCCATCTGATAGAGCAACAACACTGAGGGTGCTGTTGGAGAAGCTAGGGATAGGGTTATCCCAGGATCAGGAATCTGGAAGAAGAGAGTCTTCCAATCCGACTAGTGAAGCTGAAAGAACAACTCCTCTTGATCATGAGAGGGGGAATGGAACTGAATCTCATGAGCAAGTGCAAAATCAAGAAGATTCAGGCCAGCATAATCAAGAGGTGACACAGGAAGTAGAGAGTGGTGCTCAGTCTAGTGGAGATGGGCAAAGAGAGTCTACTGGCTCAGATGAGAGTGGTACTCAGTCTAGTGGAGATTGGGAAGTGGATCCTGATGGGTCAAATGAGAGTGGTGCTCAATCAAGTGAAGATGGGCAAGAGCCACAAGAAGAACAAGTTCAGGAGCTAAGGAGGAGCACAAGGGTGAAGAGAGATGCTTCCAACTGGGTAAACACGAGAGTGTACTACAATGCCCAGGCTGTGGAGCATCCTTCTCAAGCTATGTGTTCCTTTGCAGAGTTTCCAGACGAGCATATAGCCTTCACAGTAAGCTTGGATGAGAGCTATATTCCAAGGACATATGAAGAAGCTATGGCTTTAAAGGAGTGGAGAGATTCAGTTGCTGATGAGTCCGGAGCCATGATTAAGAATGAAACATGGTATGAGAGTGAGCTGCCTAAAGGGAAGAAGGCAGTGACTAGTAAATGGGTGTTCACAATCAAGTTTCATCCTGATGGAAGAATAGAGAGGCGCAAGTCTAGGTTGGTGGCAAGAGGATTTACTCAGACATATGGTGAGGACTATGTTGAGACCTTTGCTCCTGTGGCTAAACTTCATACTATCAGGATTGTATTATCTTTAGCTGTGAATCTTGAGTGGGATTTGTGGCAAATGGATGTGAAGAATGCATTCCTTCAAGGAGAGTTGGAAGATGAAGTATACATGCATCCACCACCAGGTCTTGAACATCTAGTAAAGAAGGGTAATGTGTTGAGGTTGAGGAAAGCTATCTATGGTCTCAAGCAGTCTCCAAGGGCGTGGTACAACAAGTTGAGTACTACACTGAATGGGAGAGGGTTCAGAAAGTCAGAATTGGATCACACTCTCTTTACCCTAACCACCTCATCTGGTATTGTGGTATTGCTTGTGTATGTGGATGATATCATCATCACAGGCAGTGATAAGGAAGGCATCAAGGCTACAAAGGAGTATCTCAAGGCAAGCTTTGAGATTAAAGACTTGGGGGAAATGAAGTATTTTCTTGGGATTGAGATATGCAGATCAAAGGAAGGATTGTTATGTCTCAAAGGAAGTATGTGATTGATCTATTGAAGGGAGCAGATGCCTATGGAGGAAAGACAGCCAAGATGCCAATGGAGGATGGGTACAAGGTTCCACGTGAGGGGGAGATTGAGGATAGCAAGCCATTCCATGATCCTAAGCTGTATAGGAAGCTAGTGGGGAAGTTGATTTATCTTACCATTACTAGACCTGATGTATGCTTTGCGGTGAATCAAGTCAGTCAACACATGCAAGTTCCTAAGGAGCACCACTGGCGGATGGTGGAAAGGATCTTGATGTATCTGAATGGAACTACTGGTCTTGGAGTATGGATGGGATGTAACAAGAGTACTGAGGTTGTAGGCTACTGTGATGCGGATTGGGCTGGTGATAGAGCAGATAGAAGATCAACCACAGGCTATTGTACATTCATTGGTGGTAACTTGGTCACTTGGAAGAGTAAGAAGCAGAAGGTAGTGTCTTGTTCCAGTGCTGAGGCCGAGTATAGAGCAATGCTGAAGCTTACAAATGAGCTAGTGTGGATAAAAGGGATTTTGAAGCATCTGGAGATTATTCAAGCAACGCCAATGACAATGCATTGTGATAATCAAGCAGCTATCCACATTGCATCTAACTCTGTGTTCCATGAGAGAACAAAGCACATTGAGGTTGATTGTCACAAGGTGAGGCAGATGATGATTCTTGGGGTGATTCTACCTTGTTATACTCGGAGTGAGGATCAGTTAGCAGATGTGTTCACAAAGGCAGCAAGGCAAAAGACAATGGAGTCCATACACATCAGGTTAGGACTCATTGATCTCTCGCCTAAGGGCTAGTCTATACACTCTCCTGATCATGTGATCTCTACTCTTTTTCCTCATTAAGGTTTTGTCCCAATGGGTTTTCCTTAATGAGGTTTTAATGAGGGAGATCTCATGGTCCTTCCAAGCTTGACTTGTTCCACATGGTCAAGCTTGAGGGGGAGTGTTGAGATGAGAGAATAAAGAGTTGATATATTGAGAGAGGAAGAGAGTTGGAGTAGACAGTAACTTTGGAGTTTTACTGTGGTAACTTTAGTTTAACCACAGTAACAACTTGGGAAGTTATCTGATGGCATGAGAAGGTAACTTAGTGAAGGGAAGAGAGTAAACTCGACCAAAGAGGATAAGGAAGGATAAGGGAGCACTTTGACAGCCTGTATGATGCTGGAAAGGAGAGGATGCTTTTCTACTAGTGCAAGCATGTGAGAAAGCACAGCCAAGTGATTCAAAAGGAGTTCCAGCCTGTCCTTTGACTACACATGCTTATACATTTCGAATTTCCTTGTTGCTCTCTCTTTATATACTTGTAAACCCTCATCAGTATTAATTAATGGAGTTTTGAGTCTCTCTCTCTTAAGTCTCTCTCTTGTTCTTAATCTCCAATCTCTTTAATTCTCAGATTAGAGTTAATCACTCTTTAAATCATCAAATCTAATAAGAAGCTTGATTTTGATACATAAAGTAATGGAGAATCACTAGGAAGTTGAATAAATCTCATAGGAGTTAGGATGAAGAAGCTATCCCACTTTCAAATCAGGTGATCCCAGTTTTCCTGTTTGGGAATATAACAGCTTCCTTGTCATTCTAATCGAACCAGGATGAATCGCGATGTAAGAAGCTTGATTTTGATACATAAAGTAATGGAGAATCACCAGGAAGTTGAATAAATCTCATAGGAGTTAGGATGAAGAAGCTATCCCACTTTCAAATCAGGTGATCCCAGTTTTCCTGTTTTGGAATATGACAGCTTCCTTGTCATTCTAATCAAACCAGGATGAATCGCGATGTAAGAAGCTTGATTTTGATACATAAAGTAATGGAGAATCACTAGGAAGTTGAAAAAATCTCATAGGAGTTAGGATGAAGAAGCTATCCCACTTTCAAATCAGGTGATCCCAGTTTTCCTGTTTGGGAATATAACAGCTTCCTTGTCATTCTAATCAAACCAGGATGAATCGCGATGTAAGAAGCTTGATTTTGATACATAAAGTAGTGGAGAATCACCAGGAAGTTGAATAAATCTCATAGGAGTTAGGATGAAGAAGCTATCCCACTTTCAAATCAGGTGATCCCAGTTTTCTGTTTGGGAATATGACAGCTTCTTTGTCATTCTAATCAAACCAGGATGAATCGCGATGTAAGAAGCTTGATTTTGATACATAAAGTATGGAGAATCACCAGGAAGTTGAATAAATCTCATAGGAGTTAGGATGAAGAAGCTATCCCACTTTCAAATCAGGTGATCCCAGTTTTCCTGTTTGGGAATATGACAGCTTCCTTGTCATTCTAATCAAACCAGGATGAATCGCGATGTAAGAAGCTTGATTTTGATACATAAAGTAATGGAGAATCACTAGGAAGTTGAATAAATCTCATAGGAGTTAGGATGAAGAAGCTATCCCACTTTCAAATCAGGTGATCCCAGTTTTCCTGTTTGGGAATATGACAGCTTCCTTGTCATTCTAATCAAACCAGGATGAATCGCGATGTAAGAAGCTTGATTTTGATACATAAAGTAATGGAGAATCACTAGGAAGTTGAATAAATCTCATAGGAGTTAGGATGAAAAAGCTATCCCACTTTCAAATCAGGTGATCCCAGTTTTTCTGTTTAGGAATATGACAGCTTCTTTGTCATTCTAATCAAACCAGGATGAATCGCGATGTAAGAAGCTTGATTTTGATATATAAAGTAATGGAGAATCACTAGGAAGTTGATTAAATCTCATAGGAGTTAGGATGAAAAAGCTATCCCACTTTCAAATCAGGTGATCCCAGTTTTCCTGTTTTGGAATATGACAGCTTCCTTGTCATTCTAATCAAACCAAGATGAATCGCGATGTAAGAAGCTTGATTTTGATACATAAAGTAATGGAGAATCACTAGGAAGTTGAATAAATCTCATAGGAGTTAGGATGAAGAAGCTATCCCACTTTCAAATCATGTGATCCCAGTTTTCCTGTTTGGGAATATGACAGCTTCTTTGTCATTCTAATCAAACCAGGATGAATCGCGATGTAAGAAGCCTTATTTTGATATATAAAGTATTGGAGAATCACTAGGAAGTTGAATAAATCTCATAGGAGTTAGGATGAAGAAGCTATCCCACTTTCAAATCAGGTGATCCCAGTTTTTCTGTTTGGGAATATGACAGCTTCTTTGTCATTCTAATCAAACCAGGATGAATCGCAATGTAAGAAGCTTGATTTGGATACATAAAGTAATGGAGAATCACTAGGAAGTTGAATAAATCTCATAGGAGTTAGGATGAAGAAGCTATCCCACTTTCAAATCAGGTGATCCCAGTTTTCCTGTTTGGGAATATGACAGCTTCCTTGTCATTCTAATCAAACCAGGATGAATCGCGATGTAAGAAGCTTGATTTTGATACATAAAGTAATGGAGAATCACTAGGAAGTTGAATAAATCTCATAGGAGTTAGGATGAAGAAGCTATCCCACTTTCAAATCAGGTGATCCCAGTTTTCCTGTTTGGGAATATGACAGCTTCTTTGTCATTCTAATCAAACCAGGATGAATCGCGATGTAAGAAGCTTATTTTGATACATAAAGTAGTGGAGAATCACTAGGAAGTTGAATAAATCTCATAGGAGTTAGGATGAAGAAGCTATCCCACTTTCAAATCAGGTGATCCCAGTTTTTCTGTTTGGGAATATGACAGCTTCTTTGTCATTCTAATCAAACCAGGATGAATCGCGATGTAAGAAGCTTGATTTGGATACATAAAGTAATGGAGAATCACTAGGAAGTTGAATAAATCTCATAGGAGTTAGGATGAAGAAGCTATCCCACTTTCAAATCAGGTGATCCCAGTTTTCCTGTTTGGGAATATGACAGCTTCTTTGTCATTCTAATCGAACCAGGATGAATCGCGATGTAAGAAGCTTGATTTTGATACAAAAAGTAATGGAGAATCACTTGGAAGTTGAATAAATCTCATAGGAGTTAGGATGAAGAAGCTATCCCACTTTCAAATCAGGTGATCCCAGTTTTCCTGTTTGGGAATATAACAGCTTCTTGTCATTCTAATCAAACCAGGATGAATCGCGATGTAAGAAGCTTGATTTTGATACATAAAGTAATGGAGAATCACTAGGAAGTTGAATAATTCTCATAGGAGTTAGGATGAAGAAGCTATCCCACTTTCAAATCAGGTGATCCCAGTTTTCCTGTTTGGGAATATGACAACTTCTTTGTCATTCTAATCAAACCAGGATGAATCGCGATGTAAGAAGCTTGATTTTGATATATAAAGTAATGGAGAATCACTAGGAAGTTGAAAAAATCTCATAGGAGTTAGGATGAAGAAGCTATCCCACTTTCAAATCAGGTGATCCCAGTTTTTTTGTTTGGGAATATGACAACTTCCTTGTCATTCTAATCAAACCAGGATGAATCGCGATGTAAGAAGCTTGATTTTGATACATAAAGTAATGGAGAATCACTAGGAAGTTGAATAAATCTCATAGGAGTTAGGATGAAGAAGGTATCCCACTTTCAAATCGGGTGATCCCAGTTTTTCTGTTTGGGAATATGACAGCTTCTTTGTCATTCTAATCAAACCAGAATGAATCGCAATGTAAGAGCTTGATTTGGATACATAAAGTAATGGAGAGTCACTAGGAAGTTGAATAAATCTCATAGGAGTTAGGATGAAGAAGCTATCCCACATTCAAATCAGGTGATCCCAGTTTTTCTGTTTGGGAATATGACAGCTTCTTTGTCATTCTAATCAAACCAGAATGAATCGCAATGTAAGAAGCTTGATTTGGATACATAAAGTAATGGAGAGTCACTAGGAAGTTGAAAAAATCTCATAGGAGTTAGGATGAAGAAGCTATCCCAGTTTCAAATCAGGTGATCCCAATTTTCCTGTTTGGGAATATGACAGCTTCCTTGTCATTCTAATCAAAACAGGATGAATCGCTATGTAAGAAGCTTGATTTGGATACATAAAGTAATGGAGAATCACTTGGAAGTTGAATAAATCTCATAGGAGTTAGGATGAAGAAGCTATCCCACTTTCAAATCAGGTGATCCCAGTTTTCCTGTTTGGGAATATGACAGCTTCCTTGTCATTCTAATCAAAACAGGATGAATCGTGATGTAAGAAGCTTGATTTTGATACATAAAGTAATGGAGAATCACTTGGAAGTTGAATAAATCTCATAGGAGTTAGGATGAAGAAGCTATCCCACTTTCAAATCAGGTGATCCCAGTTTTTCTGTTTGGGAATATGACAGCTTCTTTGTCATTCTAATCAAACCAGAATGAATCGCAATGTAAGAAGCTTGATTTGGATACATAAAGTAATGGAGAGTAACTAGGAAGTTGAATAAATCTCATAGGAGTTAGGATGAAGAAGCTATCCCACATTCAAATCAGGTGATCCCAGTTTTCCTGTTTGGGAATATGACAGCTTCTTTGTTATTCTAATCGAACCAGGATGAATCGCTATGTAAGAAGCTTGATTTTGATACATAAAGTAATGGAGAATCACTTGGAAGTTGAATAAATCTCATAGGAGTTAGGATGAAGAAGCTATCCCACTTTCAAATCAGGTGATCCCAGTTTTCCTGTTTGGGAATATAACAGCTTCCTTGTCATTCTAATCGAACCAGGATGAATCGCGATGTAAGAAGCTTGATTTTGATACATAAAGTAATGGAGAATCACTAGGAAGTTGAATAAATCTCATAGGAGTTAGGATGAAGAAGCTATCCCACTTTCAAATCAGGTGATCCCACTTTTCCTGTTTGGGAATATGACAACTTCTTTGTCATTCTAATCAAACCAGAATGAATCGCGATGTAAGCAGCTAGATTTGGATACATAAAGTAATGGAGAGTCACTAGGAAGTTGAATAAATCTCATAGGAGTTAGGATGAAGAAGCTATCCCACATTCAAATTAGGTGATCCCAGTTTTTCTGTTTGGGAATATGACAGCTTCTTTGTCATTCTAATAAACCAGAATGAATCGCAATGTAAGAAGCTTGATTTGGATACATAAAGTAATGGAGAGTCACTAGGAAGTTGAATAAATCTCATAGGAGTTAGGATGAAGAAGCTATCCCACATTCAAATCAGGTGATCCCAATTTTCCTGTTTGGGAATATGACAGCTTCTTTGTCATTCTAATCGAACCAGGATGAATCTCTTTGTAAGAAGCTTGATTTTGATACATAAAGTAATGGAGAATCACTTGGAAGTTGAATAAATCTCATAGCAGTTAGGATGAAGAAGCTATCCCACTTTCAAATCAGGTGATCACAGTTTTCCTGTTTGGGAATATAACAGCTTCCTTGTCATTCTAATCGAACCAGGATGAATCGCGATGTAAGAAGCTTGATTTTGATACATAAAGTAATGGAGAATCACTAGGAAGTTTAATAAATCTCATAGGCGTTAGGATGAAGAAGCTATCCCACTTTCAAATCAGGTGATCCCACTTTTCCTGTTTGGGAATATGACAACTTCTTTGTCATTCTAATCAAACCAGAATGAATCGCGATGTAAGCAGCTGGTTTTGATATATAAAGTAATGGAGAATCACTAGGAAGTTGAAAAAATCTCATAGGAGTTAGGATGAAGAAGCTATCCCAGTTTCAAATCAGGTGATCCCAGTTTTCCTGTTTGGGAATATGACAGCTTCCTTGTCATTCTAATCAAACCAGGATGAATCGCGATGTAAGAAGCTTGATTTTGATACATAAAGTAGTGGAGAATCACTAGGAAGTTGAATAAATCTCATAGGAGTTAGGATGAAGAAGCTATCCCACTTTCAAATCAGGTGATCCCAGTTTTTCTGTTTGGGAATATGACAGTTTCTTTGTCATTCTAATCAAACCAGAATGAATCGCAATTTAAGAAGCTTTATTTGGATACATAAAGTAATGGAGAGTCACTAGGAAGTTGAATAAATCTCATAGGAGTTAGGATGAAGATGTTAAGATGAGGTGAGGAATAAGAAGAGAAGAGATGATGGATTAGGGAAACTGAAGAGGAGGAAGCTTAGGAATGAATGGGAGTGTTTGGCTCAGCCTAGGCCGTACAAGCCGTACAGGCCGTACCTTCCGTACATGGAAGGATCAGCCAAACATCGACCATAAACTTACCCGGGTAACTCAGTTAAGGAGAAGGAGTTACTCAAGTCTATTACCATCTGATCTATCCGTTGGAAAGGATAAAGGGAAGAGCCTTGGACAGGCTGGCACAGCTGGAAAAGGGAAAGGAGCTTTTGGGACAGCTAAGAGATGCCAAAAGCGTGTGAGACACTCCATTGGATAGATTTGAATTAGGCTGTTGACTACACATGCTTTCTCTTCTCTATAGTTTTGAAAACCCTACTTATCTCTTCATATAAATATGTAACCTCACACTTTAAATAAGATTAAGCAAGTCATTTGAGTCTTTCTCTTAGTCTTTAGTCTCCATGATCTCTTAGTAGTCTCTTACACTCTTTCTAGACTCTTATCTTCTCCAAATCCATTCTAATCTTTCCTAAATACTCAGATTACTCTAAACATTACTAAAAGTCATATGGTATCAGAGCCAGGTTCGTGAGAACCTGAGTTCGTGGCTGACTCTTTGAGGATTCATGATTGAACCTTTAAAGAGTTAGGTTGGTGTTCTTGTGTTCTTGGGAGGTTCTGGGTATTGTCCGAGTTCAAAGACTAGTTTTTAGTGTGTTGTTGAAGCTGTGAGGTTGAAGACCGAGGCAGTGTGTGTTCTTACAAGTCTTCTAACTCAAGATCCAGTTTGTGAAGTCTAGAGAAGCCATAGTTCATCATGGAGAGTGGTATGAACTTGAACATGAAGGTAGCGGTTTGCTTCAAGGGAACCAACTACTTGGTGTGGTCTCGGATGGTGAGAACCACGGTGGGAAGCAAAGGGCTTTGGAAGCACATCACGCCAGGAGAAGCTCCAAAGCTCATCACCCAAGGAGAAACTGAAGGAGAAGCCGCAAGCAAAGCGGAAGAGAAGTGGCATCAGGAGGACATGTTGGTGATGTCAGTGCTGCATGCTTCACTTGAGCCGGCGATTCTAGATGCATACAGCTACTGTGAATCTGCTAAAGAGCTGTGGGATACTTTGAAGAAGGTGTATGGGAATACATCAAACCTGAGCCGTGTGTTTGAGGTGAAGCAGGCTATAAACAACTTGGTACAAGAGGATATGGAGTTCACCAAGCATCTAGGGAGGTTCAGAACACTCTGGTCCGAGCTGGAGATGTTAAGGCCAAGCACTACAGACGCAGAAGAGCTCAACAAAAGGAGAGAGCAAGACAAGGTCTTTGGGCTACTCCTCACCATGAATCCGGCTTACAATGGGCTCATTCAACACTTGCTTAGAGAGGACACACTACCTGATCTTGAAGAAGTGTGTGCAAGGATTCAGAAGGAACAAGGCTCCATTGGGTTGTTTGGGAAGAAAGGAGAGCTATCTCTTGTGAATCAAGCAACTCAAGAGGAAGGAGGGGAAGCTCCACAAGCACACAAGGCTGTGCATGGGAAGTATGATGAGAGGAGGTTCAATGGGAACTGTGATCACTGCAGAAGCATGGCCACAAGAAGAGCCAATGCTGGATACTCCATCCCCATCTCAAGCCGGCAAAGTTTATGAAGGACAGAGAGGCAAGGGCTAATGTCTCAGATGGAGCAAGCGCAAGTGGAGCAGGTACCAGCAAAGGGAAGGAGATAGATGGACGTGAAGCAGGTGATGGGAAGTCTCTTGTAGCCTACACTGGAGCCCAAGCAACCGTGGGAACCATGATCAAGAGTATCTGAGGAAATCCGACCTGGATGCTCTCATTAAGCTCTTCAAGGAGAATGGTAACACATTTGGGTATTCCTTTGGTGCTAGGGCAATAGAGAATGATGAGAATCTAACTAGAACTGATAGGATGCATGAAAGTGTGATAGATATGATAAACCAATCTAGAACGGCTAGTTTTGCTAGAAATGATCATGCATTCAAACCATCTAGTATCCTTGCTCATATTGCTAGTTCACATACCATTAAGCCATTAGTAGTTGATTCTGGTGCATCTCATCATATGATAAGTGACACTAGTTTGATTAAAAACATTGTACCAATGAATGGTAATGTGATGATAGCTAATGGAGATAAGATACCTATTAGAGGAATAGGAAGTCTTAAACTGTTGATAAGGAAACTAAAGCCTTTTATATGCCTGAATTTACTTCAAACTTGTTATCTGTTAAGAAATGTGCTACTGATTTGCAATGCAATGTCATATTCAGTCCTAATGATGTGAAGTTTCAGGATATTAAAAGCAGCAAGATGATTGGAAAGGGAGTGACTAAAGGAGAATTGTATTTACTTGAAGATCTTGCTCCTGTTTCTAGTTATAGCTGCTCGTTTACTTCTGTTTCTGGTTCTAGTTTAAGTAAAAATGCATTGTGGCATGCTAGATTAGGACACCCTCATAATAAGGCTTTAAAACTGATGTTGCCAGTTGTTTCCTTTGAGAATAATGATTGTGAAGCTTGCATTTTAGGCAAGCATTGTAAGACTGTCTTTACTAAATCAACTACTGTTTATGAGAAGTGTTTTGATTGATTCATTCTGATGTTTGGACTGCTCCTTGCTTATCTAGAGACAATCAAAAGTATTATGTAACTTTCATTGATGAAAAATCCAAATACACCTGGTTAACTTTAATTCCAACCAAAGATAGGGTACTTGATGCATTTAAGAACTTTCAATCCTATGTGACTAACCATTATAATGCCAAGATAAAGATTTTCAGGTCAGATAATGGAGGAGAGTACACGGGACAAGCATTTCAAGCTACACCTATCTCAGCATGGAATTCTACATCAGACAAGCTGTCCCTATACTCCACAACAGAATGGTGTGGCTGAGAGAAAGAATAGGCATCTGATGGAAGTGGCCAGGTCCATGATGTTTCAATCCAATGTCCCTAAGAAGTTCTGGAGTGATGCGGTCACTACAGCTTGTTATCTCATCAACAGAACACCAACTCTGATTCTGCAAGGGTTATCACCATTTGAGGTATTGAACAGTACAAGCCCTCATTGGAACATATGAAGATCTTTGGGTGTTTGTGTTTTGTGATGGTACCGGGAGAATTAAGAAACAAGCTTGAAGCTAGGAGCTCCAAGGCAATGTTTATTGGATACTCATCAAGTCAGAAAGGATACAAGTGCTATGATCCTAACACAAGGAGAGTGTTAGTATCTAGAGAAGTGAAGTTTGTGGAAGAAAAGGATATTATGAGGAGCAGATTCAAGAAGACTTGAAAGATCTCACTTCGGATAGAGCTGCAACCTTGAGGATAATCCTAGAAGGACTTGGAATCAAGATGGATCAAGAACAGCAAGAAGTGAGAGGCACTACACCAATACCGGATCATCAGACGTCCAATCTTGAGCATGAGGGGGGGAATGGAACAGAAACTCAAACTCAAAGTCATGAAGAGAGTTCTGATTCTCATGATCAAGCTGTGGAGTCAAATGATCAACAAGAAGGAGCTGAATCAAGTCAGCTAAGGGATGAAGGAGCTGAAGCAAGTCAGCAAGAGAAGAAACATCTGAATCTGAAAATAGTACACAAGAGAAGTACAAGACATGGAGTTTCCGGCGCAAGAAGGGCCAGTGTTGAGAAGGAGTACAAGGCTGAGAAAGGATCCTTCCAGTTGGGTAAACACAAGAGTGTTACAATGCCCAAGCTGTGAAGCATCCTACTCAGCCGTGTGTTCTTTGCTCAATATCCAGAAGCACATTGTGCATTCATGGTAAACTTAGATGAGAATCACATTCCAAGAAGCTATGAAGAGGCAATGGAGGATAAGGAATGGAAGGAATCAGTAGGAGCTGAGGCAGGAGCTATGATAAAGAATGATACATGGTATGAGAGTGAACTACCAAAAGGGAAGAAGGCAGTATCTAGTAGATGGATCTTCACAATAAATACAAGGCTGATGGGCAGATTGAGAGGAAGAAGACTAGATTAGTAGCAAGAGGGTTCACTCAGACATATGGAGAGGATTACATTGAGACATTTGCACCAGTAGCCAAGTTACATACCATTAGAATTGTACTAAGCTTGGCGGTTAACCTTGGATGGGGATTGTGGCAATGGATGTGAAGAATGCATTCTTACAAGGAGAACTTGAGGATGAAGTCTACATGTATCCTCCACCAGGTCTTGAACATCTATGTGAAGAGGGGAATGTACTGAGGCTGAAGAAGGCTATCTATGGGTTGAAGCAATCACCAAGAGCTTGGTACAACAAGTTGAGCACAACTCTGAACGGGGCCGAGTTTAAGAAGTCAGAACTGGACCACACTCTCTTTACCCTCACTACTCCCTCAGGTATGGTTGCTCTCCTTGTGTATGTGGATGATATCATTATCACAGGGAGTGATAAGGAAGGTATCAAAGCAACCAAGGGTTTCTAAAGTCTATGTTTGAGATAAAAGACTTGGGAGAAATGAAATACTTCCTTGGAATTGAGATTTGTAGATCCAAGGAAGGATTGTTCATGTCCCAAAGGAAGTATACACTTGATCTTTTGAAAGGTGCAGGTGCTTATGGAGGCAAGACGGCAAGGATGCCAATGGAGGATGGCTACAAAGTACCAAGAGAGGGGGAGATTGAAGACAGCAAGCCATTTCATGATCCTAAACTCTATAGAAAACTTGTTGGCAAATTGATTTATCTCACCATCACAAGCCTGATATATGCTTTGCTGTGAATCAGGTGAGTCAACATATGCAGCTTCCCAAGGAACATCATTGGCGTATGGTGGAGAGGCTGCTGATGTATCTAAATGGCTCGCCGGATCAAGGAGTTTGGATGGGTGCAATGGAAGCACAGAAGTGGTGGGCTATTGTGATGCTGATTGGGCAGGAATAGAGCTGACAGGAGATCAACTACCGGCTATTGCACATCATTGGAGGCAACTTGGGACTTGGAAGAGCAAGAAGCAGAAGGTGGTGTCATGTTCAAGTGCTGAAGCTGAGTATAGAGCCATGCTGAAGCTGACAAACGAGTTGGTGTGGATCAAAGGCATCTTGAAGCACTTGGAGATGATCAAGCCACTCCAATGACAATGCATTGTGACAATCAAGCCGCCATTCACATTGCATCCAACTCGGTGTTCCATGAGAGAACACAAGCACATTGAGGTTGATTGCACACAAGTGAGACAGATGATTGTGCTTGGAGTGATCTTACCTTGCTACACGAGAAGTGAAGATCAGTTGGCTGATGTGTTTCACCAAGGCTGCGAGACAAAAGACTATGGAGTCCATTTACATCAGATTGGGACTCATAGATCTTGGGAGAGAAGGAGCTGATCCCCTCAGCTGTGAGGTCTTTACTCTTTTTCCCTCATTAAGGTTTTGTCCCAATGGGTTTTCCTTAGTGAGGTTTTTAATGAGAAGATCTCATGGCTGTCCAAGCTTAGACTTCACAAAGCTAAGCTTGAGGGGGAGTGTTAAGATGAGGTGAGAATAAGAAGAGAAGAGATGATGGATTAGGGAAACGAAGAGGAGGAAGCTTAGGAATGAATGGGAGGTTTGGCTCAGCCTAGGCCGTACAGGCCGTACAGGCCGTACCATCCGTACATGGAAGGATCGCCAAACATCGACCATAAACTTACCCAGGGTAACTCAGTTAAGAAGAAGGAGTTACGCAAGTCTATACCATCTGATCTATCCGTTGGAAAGGATAAGGGAAGAGCCTGGACAGGCTGGCCACAGCTTGGAAAAGGGAAAGGACTTTTGGGACAGCTAAGAGATGCCAAAAGCGTGTGAGACACTCATTGGATAGATTTGAATTAGGCTGTTGACTACACATGCTTTCTCTTCTCTATAGTTTCGAAAAACCCTACTTATCTTTCATATAATATATGTAACCTCACACATTAATAAGATTAAGCAAGTTTTGAGTCTTTCTCTTAGTCTTTAGTCCTCATGATCTCTAGTAGTCTCTTACACTCTTTCTAGACTCTTAATCTTCTCCAAATCCTTCTATCTTTCCTAAATACTCAGATTACTCTAAACATTACTAAAAGTCATAGAAGATGCTATCCCCAGTCTTTCAAATCAGGTGTCCAACTTTCCTGTTTGGGCATATGACAACTTCTTTGTCATTCAGAATCAAACCAGAAATGAATCGCGATGTAAGCAGCTGGTTTGATATAGAAAGTAATGTTAGATCACTAGGAAGTTGAAAAAATCTCATAGGCATTAGGATGAAGAAGCTTTTATCCCGTTTCAAATAAGGTGATCCCAGTTTTCCTGTTTGAGGAATGTGAGACAGCTTCCTTGTCATTCTAATCAAACCAGGATTAAATTGCGATGTAGAAGCTTGATTTGATAAATATAAAGTAATTGAAAATCACTAGGAAGTTGAATAAATCTCAAGGAGGTTAGGATGAAGGTAAAGCTATTCCCACTTTCAAATCATGGGGTTGGTGATCACAGTTTTTATGTTTAGGATAGGACAGCTTCTTTGTCATCTAATAAAAC
>NW_026017009.1:5000-12500 GCF_020379485.1 Brassica napus | reverse complement strand
GAGAAAAACGTAGAGAGAAAGAAAGAGAGAAAGAGAGAGTTCCGGCCAAGAGAAAGGCCGATTGTGGTGGTGTTGTGTTCCGGCGACTCTGATCGTTTGAGAACTAACCCCGGTCAAGAATGGGAGATCAAGACAAGGAGAAGAGCATGGAGAACCCAGACGTGGTTCACAAGGTATGTGATGGGCCGTGGCTCCATCAGACCGAACGGACGGTCCATGCGACCGCACCGCGGCTCTGGTCGGTTCCTAAGTCCCATCCGGCTCTCCTGATCTATTTCAATTCGCTTCTCTTCTCTTCTCTCTGGTTAAACACGAAGGGTTGTGTTGGTTGAGTCCAAGGGACACGTCCCTAGGCTTTGGCCGTACATAACTAGACCGCTAACCTTGACACGGGTCGGTTAGACGGATGATCCGATCGCACCAAGACTGGGCGGTTAGGACGAACGGTTGGGAATGACCCAAAGGGCACGAGTTGTCAAGAGTCATGAGTGTTCAAAGGTTGCGAGTTGCCAAAGGGTGTCAGGGACCAAAAGGTACGAGTTACCAAAGGTTGCGAACATCAAAAGGTACGAGGACCAAGAGGCACGATTGGCCAAAGGGTGCATGTTCCAAACGGTGTCTTTCGGGACAAGTTAGGACCGATCCTTATGGATCAGCCTATGGCTTGTCTAGTGAAGACAAGGTCACGGTTTGTCTAAGCCAAGGTAGAGTCGCAAGGTCTGACCGGTTGCTAAGCCTTCCGGATTAGGCTTGAGGCTTACTCGGCCGATTGGATCCAGGCCTAAGGCCGGATCAGGTAAGGGAGTCCGTTGGGCCATTGAGCCGGACTCCATTGACCGGTCGCACCTAGATTCTATCCGGATAGACGGATTGGTCTTTGGGAACGATCCGGATCTGTTCGTGTGTTCTGTTATCTATTCTGGACTATCTATCTGATTCTAAGTCAAGGGGTGGTTGGTTGTATGACTTAGGATACGGTAGGTAGGTCATACGTTTTTGTGATTATGTTGACTGAGGTTTATCTAAGTTCTAGGAACCAAGCCAAGCATGGTAGAATCAATCCGTTCTATTCTCGGTTATGATTAATGCTTATCTGGTTGTGGTTTCAGGAACTAAGGATGGTTCTGGTCAAGCCAAGGAGCCGTGAAGGCTCGGTCAGTGAGAGGCTGTGTAACGTGTGGTTAGATGATACTAGGGATGAACTAGTGATTGTCTACGAGACTGTTAAGAAGTTGTGTATTGAATCTCATGTTTCTAAGTAATACAAAGTTTATACATTGTTATTCCGCTGTGCAATCTGTTCCTTTGTTTATGAACCTCATATTCGAATATGACTTAGTAACTAATAGACATCAAAATGGATCAAACGAGCAAAGAAATTAATAAGTAAGCCTGCGGACTCCATCAGGTCGAGAGGCCAGGGTTCGGGTCTTACAAGTTGGTATCAGAGCATGCTTGATTCTAGGATAGTTGGGTTAGGCAGTCCACACACACACACGCAGCCAGCTGATTAGGTCTCACGGTGAGGTTTGATTGCTTAGTCTAGGGATTGTTTTGTTTTGTTTATGTTAGTGTGTTCGTACTAACATTGTCTGAATCCTTAGGCTGGAAAAAGCAGATCGGGAAAGTCCCGAAAGAGTAAGAAAACAGCCGGTCAGTCTAGTCAAGCGGCCATGGACGGGACCAATCTATCCGGATTGCAAACCGATCCGGCCGCAGCTGACACTAGAGACGTGTTGCCAACTGATCAGGCTAATCTTACGGGGACGCAACAGGATGGTCAGGAACATCGGGAGAGTGACGAGGAAGTGGAATCCTCGAACGCTAACCGCGATGGTGACCAGCATGAGAGAATGGCCGATGGAATGGCTAATGTGCCCACAACACTGTCCAAAGAGGACTTGTTAGAGGCCATGAAGGTAATGGGGACTCAGGTTGCGGCCATGGCGCAACTGTTCACGCCACTAGTGAACTCCTCGGTTGGTCAGGCTACGCCTGTGGCTACGACCACCCCCAACACCAATGGTCCAGTTGTGGAAACGGTCGAGGTGATCGAGATCGATCCACCGGAAAAGTCTGGAAAGAAGGTGGACTATCTGAGTCTGCTTCAACATTTATCCCGGTTGGGTACGAAGCATTTCTCCGGTAGCACCGACCCTATTGTGGCAGACGAGTGGAGGAGTAGGTTGGTCCGAAACTTTCAATCAACTCGCTGTCCAGTGGATTACAGACGCGACATTGCGGTTCACTTCCTGGAAGGGGACGCGCATAACTGGTGGCTTGCGGTGGACAAGCGCACCAATGGGAGTCTGGAAAGTTTTGCGGATTTTGAAGTTGAATTCAACCGCAAATACTTCCCTGCTGAGGCTTGGGATCGTCTGGAAGCTCAGTTTCTAGATTTGGCCCAAGGCCGCAGGACCGTACGGGAGTACGAAGAAGAATTCAACCGGCTCAGACGGTTTGTTGGAAGAGAGCTGGAGGACGAGGCAGTCCAGGTCCGTAGGTTCACCCGAGGCCTAAAGCCCGAACTGAAGACCCATTGCTCGATCCGCACTTTCAACACCGTCGGGGAACTGGTGGAACGGGTGGCTTTGCTAGAGTCTAACTTGGCTGAAGAAGCTAAGCTTAAGGCTAAGTCACAGTCTGGCCCGTCGGGCAAAACAAATGATAAAAAGAGGAAGTGGGACCAGGTGGACGGAGGTAAGACCTCTGGTGGCCGACCTACATGTCCCAAGTGTGGAAAGAATCATCCCGGTGAGTGCTGGAAGGCCATGGGGGCTTGTGTGCGATGTGGCAGCATGGATCACACGATCCAAAACTGCACTCGACCAAACCAATTCTCAGACCAGTCCAGTGGCAGCGGCTCCGTGACTTGCTTCCTATGTGGCAAGAGGGGACACTACAAGTCAGATTGTCCTAAGCTACAAGGAGGACAAGGGAAGGGCCGTGGAGACACAGGCAAGTCGACCCAGAGTAGGCCGACCACAACACCAAGGGTGTATGAGCTATCCCGGGACGACGGCGCTTCTGGATCGTTTGATTCGATCTCTGGTAATTCCTAAATTTTTCTTTTTACATTCAAGTAGAAATGCTTGGTATGGAACCTAGAATGTCTAGGGGATTCTGATGAGGGTCTCTGTTAGGAACCCTCATGATTGGTGGTGTGGAAACCCACGTACTTTTCGACACAGGGGCTACACATAGTTTTGTGAGTCCGGGACTGGTCGGAAAGGGTCTGTTCTGTCTGGACGCTGGAGATAATTTTGGGATAGTGAGGGCGGCCGGAGGGCAAGCCATGAACTCACTAGGTCTCATGTCAAATATCCCAGTGTCAATACAGGGAAAGGTATTCCCTGTGGATTTAGTCTGTGTCCACCTAAAGAATCACGAAGTGATCCTAGGTATGGACTGGTTGGGAAAGTATCGGGCCACTCTCGATTGCCATAAAGGTCGTGTGCAATTGGAGACTGGGCTTCGACCGATTCAGTACCAATGTCTGTGTCCGGCTCAAGAGAAAGTAGTGGTTTCAGCAGTTCGAGCGATTCGGATGTTGGAACAGGGTTGTCAGTCCTTTTTGGCTACAATTACAACTACAGAGCCGGGCAGTTCTGTCTGTCTGAAAGACCTTTCAGAGGATTCGTTGGTGTCGAAATTCCGAGATGTGTTCCAGGTACCTCAGGGTGTCCCCCCTGATAGGTCGGATCCATTTATGATTGAACTAGAGCCAGGGACAGCTCCGCTGTCCAAGAGTCCGTACCGGATGGCTCCGGCCGAGATGGCCGAGCTAAAGAAGCAATTGGAAGAATTGCTTGACAAGGGGTTCATACGGCCAAGTAGCTCCCCTTGGGGTGCACCAGTCCTCTTCGTGAGAAAGAAGGATGGTAGCATGCGTCTGTGCATCGACTATCGAGGGTTGAACAGGGTCACTGTGAAGAACAAGTACCCGTTGCCCAGGATAGACGAACTGTTGGATCAACTCAAAGGAGCCAAGTGGTTTTCCAAGATTGATTTGGCTTCAGGGTATCATCAGATCCCTATAGAGCCAAATGATATTAGGAAGACGGCATTTAGGACCAGGTACGGTCATTACGAGTTCGTAGTGATGCCGTTCGGTCTGACCAATGCACCTGCCGCTTTCATGAAAATGATGAACAGCGTGTTCCGAGATTTCTTGGATGAATTCGTGATCATCTTCATTGATGATATCCTAATTTATTCCAAGGATGAGGAATCTCATAAGAAACACTTGAGAGCCGTGCTGGAACGATTACGAGAACACAAACTCTATGCTAAACTCAGTAAATGTAGCTTTTGGCAGAAGAGTATTGGGTTCCTCGGCCATATTGTTTCCGATCAGGGCATCTCGGTGGATCCAGAGAAGATCAGGGCAATCAAGGATTGGCCCCGACCACGCAGTGCTACGGAAGTCAGAAGCTTCTTAGGGCTGGCAGGTTACTATAGGAAGTTTGTGAAAGGATTCGCAAGCTTGGCTCAGCCTATGACGCGGTTGACTGGGAAGGACGTTAAGTTCACATGGGCTGAAGAGTGTGAGGAATGTTTCTCCGCACTTAAGAACATGCTGACTAGCGCACCCGTCCTAGTGCTTCCGGAGGCCGACCAACCATATGTGGTCTATACGGACGCGTCCATCACTGGACTAGGTTGCGTATTGACCCAGCATGGGAAAGTCATTGCCTATGCGTCCAGGCAATTGAGGAAACATGAGGGAAACTACCCCACCCATGATCTCGAAATGGCTGCGGTAGTATTCGCCTTAAAGATTTGGCGATCATACTTGTATGGCGCCAAAGTTCAGATACTTACGGACCATAAGAGTCTTAAGTATATATTCACCCAGCCTGAGTTAAACTTAAGGCAGAGGAGGTGGATGGAATTCGTAGCTGACTACGATTTGGACATCACCTACTATCCGGGAAAGGCTAATCTGGTAGCAGACGCTTTGAGCCGGAAGAGGGCTGATGTATCGGCCGAACGGGAGGCGGACGACCTGGACGGTATGGTCCGTGCTCTGCGGCTGAATGTGCTGACTACGACAACCGAAGCTTTGGGGTTGGAGGCGGTTAACCAAGCCGACCTGCTTACCCGAATCCGGTTGGCTCAAGGTCAGGACGAGAACCTGAATAAGGTTGCTCAGAATGATAGGACGGAGTACCAGATCGCAAGGGATGGTACCATCCTAGTAAACGGTCGGATCAGTGTTCCTAATGATAGGAGTCTAAAGGAAGAGATTATGAGGGAAGCTCATAAGTCCAGATTCTCGGTTCATCCTGGGGCGACCAAGATGTACCAGAACCTTAAGAAATTCTATCATTGGATCCGTATGAAGGCAGATGTAGCGGAATGGGTGGCCAAGTGTTCCACTTGCCAACTCATCAAAGCAGAACATCAGGTGCCTAGTGGGTTATTACAAAGCTTGCCTATTCCGGAATGGAAATGGGATCACATCACAATGGACTTTGTGACCGGGTTCCCTACCACGAGGAATAAGAAGGATGCGGTTTGGGTTGTGGTTGATCGACTAACCAAATCAGCACACTTCCTGGCCATCAAGAAGTCGGATGGGGTAGATCAGATTGTACGTAAGTATATTGATGAGATCGTCCGTCTACATGGTGTGCCGGCAAGCATAGTCTCGGATAGGGATTCAAGGTTCACATCTTACTTCTGGAAGGCTTTCCAAAAGGCCTTAGGAACAAGGGTGAACATGAGTACAGCCTATCACCCACAGACGGATGGACAGTCTGAACGTACGATCCAGACATTGGAAGATATGTTGCGAGCATGTGTTCTAGACTGGGGTGATTCCTGGGAGAAACATCTACCTCTGGTAGAATTTGCTTACAACAATAGTTTCCATAGTAGTATTGGCATGTCGCCATACGAAGCTCTGTATGGGCGTCCATGCAGGACACCCCTATGCTGGACCCAAGTTGGGGAACGCAGCATGATTGGTCCGGAGATTGTCGAAGAGACAACCGAAAAGATCAAGTTCTTGAGGGACAAGATGAGACAGGCACAAGATCGCCAAAAGAACTATGCAGATCGAAGAAGGAAAGATCTCGAGTTTCAAGTAGGTGATTTGGTGTATCTCAAAATGATTACCTTCAAAGGACGAGTCCGAATTTCCGGGAGACGGAAGTTAGACCCGAGATACTTGGGGCCGTTCAAGGTCATTGAAAGAGTTGGGATGGTGGCCTACAAGTTGGACTTGCCGGCCAAGATGGACGCATTTCATAATGTGTTCCACGTCTCCCAACTTCGGAAATGTTTGACGGACCAAGACATCGCTCTTCCTGCCATTCCAGACGATCTTGGTCAGAACCTAACCTTGGAAACGAGGCCAGTTCGAATCATAGATAGGATGGAAAAAGCAACAAGGAAGAAGACGGTCCAGATGGTCAAGGTCGTCTGGGACTGTAATGGTCAGGATATAATCACTTGGGAGACCGAAGCTAGAATGAAAGCAGAGTACCCAGAGTGGTTGGACCAGTTTGTTTCCGAGGAAGCATTCGATTCGGATTCGAGGACGAATCCATCCCAAGGGGGGGAGACTTGTCACGCCCCCAATCCTGAATAGGATTGTTGGGACGGCCATGGTTCGAGGAAACGTACAAGCCAGTCTTGAGACATCAAGGCAAGCGTTCCATGGTCGAGAAAGAAGGTTAAGGATATAAGGAAACTTAGACTTAACCTTATACGAGCTAAGTGTTAGCTAGGACGAGTAAGACGGTAGCTAGGACGAAGTGGACGAGTAGCTTGGCCAGCTCAAGGAAGCTAGGTTCAGTTTACTCCAGCTCAGTCCCTACTAAGTCAGCTCCACTAGCTGGACAACTAGCTCACTCAGCTGAGGCAGCTGAGTGTCAGCTCATCTCAGCTAGACGGACTGTCCGGGCTTTAGGCCGATGGTCCGGGTCTGGGTCAGTGGCGGGCTGGGAGGTCCGGCCATGAGGCCATGGGCTGTTGGGTCCTTGGTCAGGGCTGTGGGCTGTGTCCAGAAGGCCTAGGGCGTGGGTTGGGCTTGTGCCGACCCCAAACCCAATCAGAAAGGGCGAAGGGATGCAAGTGGCCGAAAGGGGACAACCCTTGGCCGATGGTGCCCATTCGCTAGCAAGTCGTGCCTGTTCGTGGGGCAAGACTTACCCCCTCGTTTTCTATAAATATGGGGGCTCTCTGGTCGATTTCATTATCCAATTCCAGAGTAAAATACTCAGAGAAAAACGTAGAGAGAAAGAAAGAGAGAAAGAGAGAGTTCCGGCCAAGAGAAAGGCCGATTGTGGTGGTGTTGTGTTCCGGCGACTCTGATCGTTTGAGAACTAACCCCGGTCAAGAATGGGAGATCAAGACAAGGAGAAGAGCATGGAGAACCCAGACGTGGTTCACAAGGTATGTGATGGGCCGTGGCTCCATCAGACCGAACGGACGGTCCATGCGACCGCACCGCGGCTCTGGTCGGTTCCTAAGTCCCATCCGGCTCTCCTT
>NW_026017008.1:0-43693 GCF_020379485.1 Brassica napus | reverse complement strand
TTCCGCTGCCCTTCTCTTTCACATTTTTTGATTTCGATTATCTCTTTTTTTCCCCATTTTCAGCTTCTTTTCTCCCTTTCTCAGAGCAAGCATCTTTCCTGTTCTTTGTTGATTTTTTTTCTTTTTTTTTTTTCTTCTTTTGGTCCGAGAGCTTAATAAAAGCTTGATGCTCTTCCCAATGTCTTCTCTTGAAAGACAATCTCCAAGGATAACTTACGAATATCATCCGTTATCTCATCATATCGCTTCTCCTTAGAAACAAGTTCTTCACTGTGTTCCTCAATCAACAACTTGAATGACTCACAATGTGCACTCCTTTCCTCAATTAGCTTTTGAACGTTCTCCAACTCCTTGGCTTTTGATTCCATGTCATTATTTAGGGATATGACAGTCTGTTCCCTCAAGTCAATGTCCAGACTAAGTGCTTGCAACTCCTTCTCTTTAGAGACAAGCTCAGATGACTGTGTCTCACGCAGCTTCCGCTGGGAATCTAATCTAATTGCTCTTCCACCGATTCTAGATGCCTCTCACATTCCTCAATTTTATCAAGAACCATTGTAAGATCCCTCTTTCTCTCTATCTCCTCTTCCAATTCTCTACTGTGAGTTTGAGTCCTTTCCCAATCATCCTTCTCTGTGATGACCTTAACGCGATGCCTCTGAAAATCAGCTTCCATCTGTCCTAAATCTTCTCGCTTACATTCAAGCTCACCCTGAGTCTTAACCAGCTCTGAGGGCTTGTTTCAAACAGCTTCTCACATTCCGCAAGCTTTTTCTGAACCAATGTGAGATCTTTTGTCTTCCTCTCAACTTCCTCATCCAACTCTCTCCTGTGAGTTTGAGTTCTACTCAAAACCTCCATCTCTGCGCTAACATCATCACGGCATTTCTCAAGATCAGTCTCCATCTTTGCTAGCTCTTCACCTTTCAAACCAAGATTCCACCATCTCATTAAGCTGACTCTCCTTCAACGTTCTCTCTTCCTCACACTCTTCCACCAATTGCCTAAGCCGAGACAGTCTCGCTTCCTCTGCATTAGACTTGCCTAGAGAAACCTCCACCTGTTCCGTGAGAAAGCTAAGCTCTTTCTTCATTGCTTCAACATCCATCCGAACCCCATCAGATTTCATCTCCAAATCAGCAACCTTAGCTTCAGCTTCTTCAACCACTTTAACCCTCTCTTCAAGTCCAAAATTTTGACCTTTCAACTCAACCTCCTTGGACCTCTCCTCTAATTTTGACCTTTCTAACTCCCTGAACCTCTCCTCTAATTTGCCTTGGACTGATTCCACATACTCATTCAAGTCTTTCCACTGAACATTAAAGACAAGTATGTCGGAAGCATGAGCGTTAACCTTGTCCAACGCCTTACGAAGACCCTCACCCCTCACCCTACACTCGTTCCCCACGTTCTCCACCTTGATCTCCTCCATCGTTTAACCCTTTCTTCAAACCCACGGAAGAGTTTCCAAAAATAGCAAAACAAATCAGACGAGAACATAACAAACCCTACAAGCCAAATCTCAGCCAAAGCTCCAAACTTGAGAAAGGGAGAAGCAGAAGCAACACAAACCCTAAAATGGGTTAGTGAGAATGAGTTAAAAAAGGAAACAACTTTAATCGAGAAAACGAGTTTGAACCAACAATGGGAAGAGAAATTGTATTGTCAGTAAAGCTTCTGAGGAGAGTGAAGAGAAAGGAGAGACCTTTTGTTTAGTTGTGCGAAGACGACGACTAGAATCAACGAACGGTGTTGTGTCTTCTCTTCTTCCTTCGCTTACAGTTTTTGACACAGAAAGAGTAATTATTAATCGGTTCAATTTCTACTTAGCCAAATTGACAAAGAAGCAAACTTTATACATTACCATTTAATCAACAAACTAGATTTTGACCCGCGCTTGAAAGCGCGAGTTTAGTTTTGTTTGCTTTTCATAATTATGAAATTTAGTGTTTGAATCATATAATCTTGAAGATTAGTTCACTAATGAAATTTAGTGTTTGAATCATATAATCTTACACCCAAATCTTGTATAAAGCTTCTATGTAGTGTAGTGTCTTACATGTAACGTGTTTTGTAGTCGATGGTAGTATGTGAGAGAAATGAATATTTCGTTAACGTAACAGTTATAATAGGTTGTGCTTTGGTTTTAGTTCATGTAATGTATTTTGTTTGGGTAGGGTGGTTTAGCAATCGGTTTTAATGGTTATGTATAAATAATAATGTATACAGTTTATATGGTTAGAGTAATAATAAGGGGTGTATAGGGTAAAAAAGGTTGTCAATTATTGTTATAATATACATGGTAAGTCTAAAAAAATTTAAAAGTAATATGTCCAAACAACTTTCATAGGTAGATTTTTTCAAAATCATTCCCTTTTAATAGTATTGATTCAAACAAAATTTATTAATAATCAACGCATTGATTAAATTATGTATAAATTTATTTTGTTTTGACATGTCATATGAGATAAGTAACAAACATGACATGACATGACATGCAGCATTTTCCAATACATCTAAAGTATAAAGCTGCTTAGAATTTAGTAATTTACAAAACAAAACTATTTTGTATACATTTATATCCGTTCATAAGTTTTGAAAATTTTATCGATAATGTTCATTTATAAAACTTTTGTACTTATCATCATATCAGTTTTTCCTACTACATTTATAAATCCACAAAATCAAATTATACAAGAAAATTATGAAAATATATATATACATATTTAAGATGAAAAACTGAACTAATGCAATATGTATAATTCAGTATAATCCAAAAATGATATCATGAACAATCTAAATTAGTATGCCAAAAATCAAAAGCATAAATTCAAAAAAAAAATTCAAAATATTAATTTGTTTCAGCACGAAAATGCTATGGTTAGATTTGGAGAAGTAAATAAAATCCATTATACCTAAGCAATAATAAATCATACATGTAAATTACAAAATAGTTAAAATTAAAGTTACAATATTAATAATTTTATAATATATTTATTCTGGTCGACCATTTCGATCTTTACTAAAATCAAGTTAATATATCTTTATTAGCTTCAATTCACTTAGCAAGTTTTTTTTGTTTCAAAACCCAAAACTATATCATGTGCATTATGATAACGATATTTAAACTTTTTTACATATAAAAGACTTGTATTTCCTATTAAATGTCATAGTGAGCAAGAGAATACTAATGTCCTTAATGTGGTATGTTATGTCATCATGTTCACTTTACACAATGGTGGGAGAGAGAGAGAGAGTAAAGAACAAGGAATCATCACCTGTAATGGCCTTGTCCAACCCTAGAAACTCACAAAGATCAGGACAGAGTTAGCCAATAAGAGGTGTCTAGTAGAGTTAGAAGGTCACTGGTCTTGAACTCTCTTGCAACAAACGACTTCAAGTTCTAATCACCGGTCTAGAAGTCCCTCAGGCCTCAGGTTTGCAGATCATAATAATATGAAGGAGACGACATCAATGTATTCACAACGATTCAAAAGAGCTTTTGTTGCATTAATAATTAAAATTCAAGATCTTAACTGCCTCCCAAATGCCATAACAAAATACAAGTGTATTATACAAGAGAGAAACCATGGAGCTACTAACCACAATAGATGAGACCTATCAAGCCCAAAAAACAAAAGATCTTTCTAGTTAGTTACTTCCTACAAAGCTAGTTATAGCCTTAAACTTGATACAGATAACTAGAATCAGCCAGATCCTGGTGGTCGATTGAAGCAAGGTCTAATCACCGGTCTAGAACCCTCAGGATCCTCCACCACCCTTGGACGTTTAGAACCAGCTTGATGTGAAGATTGACCTTGGAACTCAGTTGAACCACCAGCTTCATATGTTTCCACGTTAACAGGTTGATCTGGTGCCGCATCAAAGATTGTTGGATGGCTCGGGTTTGAGCCATCAGTGGCAATGCATGAGCTTTGAAAGACTGTGTCTGAAGCCTGAACTGGAAGGTTATGAATGTCCCGAGGAACCATGAATCTGAGGATAAGAGCCACAGGAATGTCAATTTCCAGCTGGAAGTCTTCAATGAGTTCCATTATGTCCCTCATTGTAGCAGCGTCAGCCTATAAGCCAACATAGGTTACAAAATTTAACAATTGATGACAAATATAGAGTTTGACAAGAAGAGATGGATCAAAGCAAGCTATAACCTGTGATTCATGTGTTGTTCTCTTTTGCTTGGCTGAGCGTCTGAGACTGATGATCTGTTCCTTCAAGAACTCCAGGGGAGAGAAGTTGTTTGTCACGTTGAAGTAAAGCATAAACCGAATTGCCGGAATATAGATGGCTTTGTCAAGGAGCTGTGTGACAAAATCTGTGGAGATATGAAGAGTACACAGCATAATCATTAGTGGTAAACTCACACACAACACACACACAAAGGAAACAAATGCATTGTAGAAGTTCAACTTACTTGGGATGGCATCACTGAGACCAAGAGATTGGAAGAGTCTTGGAGCCTGTTTGAAGTGAGTAACACGCGAGGCGAGTTGTAAATTTTGATCTGGTTGAATCCGCAATCCAAACGCCACAATGAATTGCAGAAAAGCCCAAACCTCAAGCTCTGACTTTTCAACACTAGCTCCCATCATCCTCACCCATTCACGTGCCACTTTGGTTGCATCAGACTGTAGACCAGGATCATCAGTAGAGACTACACCACGTGCCAGCTCCTCCAGAAGGGGAACAAAAGTCTTGACTATAGGCTCTGCTAAACTCAATTCCCCTCTCCTACGAGCGCCAATGAGTGCATCATCGAGACAAGTTAGAACAAACCTGCCTGGATATTTAAGCATTCGAAGTTTAGTTGAGACTTCATTCGGTGAAAAAGAAGTTGAGTCCTCAATGTCCCTAAGAGAATCTTCATCAGGCAAATGAGGTGAAGCTATGCTTTGTTGGACATCCAAGGAGCATGGATCACTACTATTGATGACTGGTGCTTCACGGGGCTGCTGCTCAGGCTTATCTTCCAATGATAGCACATTATTGTTGACTGCAAAAAAAAAATTCAATAACAATGACAAGATTAAAATAGAGCTTGATAGTGTTTTGCTTGTAGCAGTATCACATATGAGACCAGGTTTGAAGAATAATTTAACGACAACACACATTGATTTTTGAGACATTAGTACGAGAACATACCAGGTGCTAGAGCTGATACTCCAAGAGCTTTGCATAGACTGAGACCATATTTGCAAAGGAAGTCAACATCAAAAAGACTTTGGACTTGGTCAGCATCAAAAGCATATGCGAAACTGAATGCAGCAAGAAAGTTTAGAAACTCCAACACCTCCACTGGATTCTCTGCCTCAACCAGAGTTATGTTCTTCCATTCAGTGGCAAACTTGAAAGCTTCTCCTTGTACTTCAGCTGTGGGGTTTGGTGACATATCCATCAAGCATTCTAGCAAGCAGATGCTACTCCTTTGAACACTCTTTGGATCAAGATTTGTAGCTTCTGTCCTTTGGTGAGCTGCGTAGAGCCCATTTACTGTCTCTAACACAAGCTTTGCCGGGTCAGAAGATCTTTTAATAGAAGACAAGACGTCGAGATGAAGCTGATCACGTTTCTTCAGATGCCCACGTAAGAGTAACTGCAAAGTTTTCTCGTCGCGTACGTTAGCGTCTCGTACAAGGTCAGCTTGTTGAACCGTGTTGCCTTGTTTCTTTGCTTTCAGCTCAGTTTTCTTAGAGGATTTTGGCAACTTCTGTTCTGTTGATATCAGTTGCTGAGCCTTGTGATCAATCCTTGCCTCCCGAGCACTAAGCTCTTTCTCTTTCAGTTCAAGCCCTTGAAAGTCTTTCAAGCTGTCTTGAATCTTTTGTTTGACAGAGCTAAGTTGGCTTTCTGTTGACTTGAGCTCAGCAATAAGATCAGTAAGTGTGCTTTGAACCTTATCACGGTGTTTCCTCTTAGCCTTCAACTCACGGGAGCATTCCTTGATGGTCTTTTTGATTGAACAAACCTCTTCTTGTTTCAACTTGAGCTGTCCCATAAGTTTCTCAATGGAGCTATTCAAATGTTGCATCATCTTCTCTCGTTCCTCAACTTGTTTATTTCTCTCAGTGAGTATTGATTCTACACACTTCAACTCCTTCTCCTTGATCTCCAGATCTTCGAGGCACTCTCTATATATATCCTTCACAGAGATAAGGTCTCTCTCCATTGACTCATGTTCGTCAATGCAACTTGCCAGATCTCTTCTAGTCGAATCCAGTTTTTCCTCTGCCGAATCTTGTTTCTCAGAGAGCTGCTGGATAAAAACTTCAGCTCTTTTCAGTGTCTTCTCTTTAAAGACAATCTCCAAGGATAACTTCCGAATATCATCTGTTATCTCATCATGTTGCTTCACTTTAGAATCAAGTTCTTCACTGCGTTCCTCAATCAACAGCTTGAGTGACTCACAATGCACACTCCTTTCCTTAATTAGCCTTTGAACCTTCTCCAGCTCCTTGCCTTTTGATTCCACTCGTTGGCAAATCTCCTTCATGTCGTTATTTAGGGACATGACCTTCTGCTCACTCAATCCAATGTCCAGACTAAGAGCTTCAAACTCTTTCTCCTTAGAGACAAGTTCAGATGACTGTGTCTCAAGCAGCTTCTGTTTGGAATCTAGTTGTTCTATCACCGATTCAAGCTCTTTCTTCTTTCTTGATATCTCCTCTTCCAGTTCTCTACCGTGATCTCGCGTCCTCTCCCAATGATCCTTCTCTGTGATGACCTTAACGCGATGCCTTTCAAGCTCAGCTTCCAACTGTCCTAAATCTTCTCGCTTACATTCAAGCTCATCCTGAGTCTCAACCAGCTCTGAGGACCTTGTCTCAAACATCTTCTCACATTCCTCAAGCTTGCTCTGAACCAATGCGAGATCTTTCGTCTTCCTCTCAACTTCCTCATCTAACTGTCTCCTGTGAATTTGAGCTCCACGCAATCTCTCCATCTCTGCGCTGACCTCAGCACAACACCTCTCAATATCAGTCTCCAACTTTGCTAGCTCTTCACCTTTCAAACCAAGCTGACTCTCCTTCAACATTCTCTCTTCCTCACACTCTTCCACCAATCTCCTAAGCTGAGACAGTCTCGCTTCCTCCGCGTTAGACTCGCCTACAGAAACTTCAACCTGTTTAGTAAAAAAGTTAAGCTCTTTCTTCATTGCTTCAACATCCATCCGAATCCCATCAGATTTCATCTCCAAATCAGCAACCTTAGCTTCAGCTTCTTCAACCACTTTAGCCCTCTCCTCAAGTGCAAAGCTTTGACCTTTCAACTCAACCTCCTTGGACTCTAACTCCCTGAACCTCTCCTTTAATTTACCTTTGACTGATTCCAGATACTCATTCAAGTCTTTCCACTGAACACTGAAGAGAAGCACGTCGGAAGCATGAGCGTTAACCTTGTCCAACGCGCTATGCAGACACTCACCCCTCACCCTAAACTCGTTCACCACGTTCTCCTCCTTAATCCCCTTCATGGCTTTACCCTTTCTTCAAACCCACGGAAGAGTTTCCTAAAATAGCAAAAAAAAAAAAATCAGACGAGAACCGAACAAACCCTACAAGCCAAATCTCAACCAAAGCTCTGAACTTGATAAAGAGAGAAGCGGAAGCAACACAAATGGCGAAGTATCTGAACAAAACAGAGAAGGGTTAGTGAAAATGAGTTAAAAAGGAAACAACTTTAGTCCAAAAAAACGAGTTTGAACAAACAATGGGAAGAGAAATTGTATCAAACATTCAAGCATCTGAGAAGAGTGAAGAGAAAGGAGAGACCTTTTATTAGTTGAACGAAGAAGACGAGCAGCATCAACGACTGTGTGTCTTTTCTTCTTCTTCTCTTACAACTTTTGACAGAGAGAGAGCGTAATTATACACGTTCAGATTAAATTTTTCCTTTTTTTAATTATTAGAGAAAGTGTATGTGTGAGCTAAACCGAATAATCTCTGCTTTTAATTTATCGGTTCGATTCTACTAAACCATATTGACAAAGAATAAATGAACTTTATTCATCGATTAAACCAGCAGCAGTTAATTATATTTGGGTTTTTTGGCCACCTACACATAACCATTTTCCTTAGATATTTTAAGTTAACCAATATATATTTTTTTAATTTATTAATCATCATATTAATTAAATGTAGGATAAATATTTTTTTCCTGACACGTCATATTGATAAGTAACAATCATAACATGCATGCTTCTCTAATATCAAATCGGTCGACCATGCTGATCTTCTAGTAAAATCAGATCACGACAAGCTTTCCTTTGTTTCAAAACCCAAAACTAGAGCATGTAGTGAATTATGATAACGATATATAAACTCTTTTACATATAAATGACTTTTATTTCCAATTACTAAGTGAGCAAGAGAATACTAATGTCCCAATTAATAATGTGGTATGTGACTATGTGGTATGTTATGTCATCATGTTCACTTTACACACCTTGGGAACTGTTAAGAGTTTTTATTGAACAAAGTTGGAATGATGAACATTCAATTTTTTTGAGAATGGCTTTTTCCTTGAATTTTTTTCCATATTATCTATGTTTAACACTAAAAGACAAAAAATATACACGTATTTAATATGGCTTTAAGAATAAAATGAGAGTAATCATAGCAATGCAATATTATAAACCTCTTATATACAGAAAACATACCTGACATTTTTAAATCAGTGATTTAGTCATAAAAGTCTACTTAATTAGCCTCAAGTTTAACTAAAAAATTATTAAAGCTCTTCATCATTATAGTTCTTATCATTTGTGAAAATTATTGAAAATTAATTTACAAAAAATTGATTTAGTCATGAAAGTACATTTAATTAACCTCAAGTTTGACTATAATCTATTAACGTTCTTCATCATTGTAGGAAATCTGATTTATTATCATTTATGCAAACTATTAAAAATTAATTTACAAAAATTTAGCATATTGCAAATAGAACAATTTCATTTAAAATTTTATAAGAGAGTATAATTTGTTGTTATAAATTCGTTTATATAACGGTTTTTTCATATTACAACATAATTACCAAGTGCTAAAATCAATAATCTATGTTATAATGAAAAATGTATAACTAGCTCTAGATACGAACAAAAAAAATGCTCAACAAGAGGAGCTAATGATTTACCAAAAAACAAACAAACAAGAGGAGCTAATAAGGGTCGACGATATATAGCAGCAAAGAGAATGTTTGGCCGAATAATACAAAGCACATGTTGAAGTGGACATATATTAATGTCACATAATATGTCTATTATTCCCCCACATTATTGTCTAAATGAGTTTTTTTGTACGTGTATGTATGAATTTATCTTTCCTCACGTTTTGACATTTATGTCTTACATCATATGGTTCCAAGCTTCGAATGTTCACATGTCTTAGCAAACATTATAAGGTAGGCTCCATACTCTATTGCTTCCTCCTCCAAAGCCCTTCATAAATTCAAAGCTATCTTTTTAATAAATTACCATGTATAATTTTTTTCTGAAAGTACACTTAATTTCTACAACGGATATATATATATATATATGTTTGAAAAATAAATTACAGAAACAATTAAAAAACTATAAAATGAGAACGAGTGAAACTCTTTGGCACCTGTCAGAAGTGAAAACCATTTATACATGAAAACTGGAAAATTCCAAGACACATCCAGAGCCTGCAGTGAACATATCACTTGCATGTACTTGACTTAGTTGGCTTTTAAGTCAAATTATGTTTTTGTTTGAATTATCGTTTGAATGAGTTCTCTGGTGCAGCATAGCTCATGCATAGTCACATCACATGCATAGTTCAAGCCTCATGTACAGTTTCTATTAAATTATGATCACTATACAAAATTTTCTTTCAAAAGTAGAATAAAAAGCCTTATAATGAATGTGGTGTGTAGACAAAGAAAAAAAAACATTTACATATAAAATCACTGGCATCACGAGGTAACCTAGTCGTCATTAGTCAATCCTAATTTTCATTGATTTGTGTCTAGGATAAAGTGTACCATCATTGAAGTAGAGTAATGTTGTTAAGTTATCTGATTAGAAAATGCTATTGTATAAAGGGAAGTGGCAAACTGATCATATAGTATACTACCTCTAAACATCCCAAACCATATTAGTGTAGATATGAAAATATACATAGAAGAGAGTTATGGCATCTCGTATCTGCAATCTCAAGCTTTACAAGCTCCTGGGGATGTAGATTGTTACCAAGGTCAAGAAGTGTATTGTATTTTTGAAAATGCTATCCAAAAGAAGAGGAGATTTATATACAAAATAGTATGTAAATCACACTTTTCATGCTACTTGCACCTCACGTCACTTGCTGTGTATTCCTCAATGTCTTATTTGCTACAAAGAGGCTCCCTGTCATATTACTCCTCTATGTTTTCATAATTACGTTAATGCCCAATAACTATCATAATGTTCCAATTTAAACCTCATTGTTTCGCTCTCTGGTCAAAAACCAATTATAAGTTGCAATCACATCCAAGATTCCACCAAATTACCAAAACCACTCACACCCATTGATGAGATGCGATTCCTCGAGGAACTACCGCTGTCTCCTTCTCTGATTACACAGCTAAACCCTAATTCAACCGCCAAAGGCTACGGCGGCGGATGGGTCGATAGGTGCCATGGGTTTCTACACAACACGCTTCTCGTCGCTGCTTCTCTCTTCTTCGTGGGTTACTTAGCTTACGAGGCGAGGAAGAGCTTCTCCAAGCTCTCGAATCGGAGATCTTTCATCATGATCGGTTACTACGCCTCTCTCTGGCTCGTTAGCTTGCTCAATCTTGCTTGGTGCTGCCTCCAGGTTCGAATTCAGTTGTTGGGTAGTGAAAAAGATCGAAACTTTGATTGAATTGGATAAGATTGGTGAAATTCAAATTTAGAAACTTTTTTGGTCTTGAGCTGTTTGTTCATGGGCACTGGTCTTGGGATGAAAGTGTACTACTTTGAAGAATAGCATGTGATCATTTGATAGTATTTGGATTGATGTTTGTTAGGATGATCATAACTGTAAGTAATTGAAAAGACCAGAACTTTGATTGAATTGGACTACCTTGTTTAAAGACTGTTTTAGGTTTGGTGAAACTCAAATTTAGAAACTTTTTGGTCTTGAGCTGTTCATGGGCACTGGTCTTAGCATAAAATGATAGTATTTGGATTGATGTTTGTTAGGAAGATCATAACTGTAATTGAATGAAAAGACCAGACCTTTGATTGAATTGGACTATAACGACTATTTTAAGGTTGGTGAGACACAAATTTAGAAACTTTTTGGTCTTGAGCTGTTCTTGGGCACTGATCATAAGATGAAAAGTGTACTACTTTGAAGGAATATACCTGTAATCATTTGATAGTAATTGGGATGATCATATATGTTCTATGCTGTCATCTTGTGTATCCATTGAGCTTTTGATTTAATTCTACTACTTGGAAGGAATATGCATGTATTCATTTGATAGTAACTGGATTGGTGTTTGTTAGGAAGATCATAAGTGGAGTCATACATGTAATCATTTAATAGTAACTGGATTAGTAACATTTGCTAGTAAATCTTATACGCACAGTTTGTGATTTGGTTATATCATGTGTATGGTGTTTACTCCTGTTTGGTTAATTTGATTATTTTGCATGCTATAGGGTTGGGAATGCTCCCCTGGGAAGGAAGTAGCGTGGAATCTGTTGACTTTGTTCACAACATCTGGAATGCTGTTCTTGGAAGTAAGCTTGGTGGCGTTTCTTTTCCAGGGAAACTATGCAAGCGGAGCAGAAGCGTTAACTAGAACTTTCCTAATCTCGGGGTTTGTTATAGCTCTCGATTTGCTTCTCAAGGTATCACATCTTGTCTACTCTTATACCTTCTGAAATCTTACCAAGTTTAGAGTTGTTATGGCTGAAGTTGGTTGTGTCATTTCGTTAATCCTTCTGGTTATTACACTCATTGCAGGCGATTTACGTCTTTGGATTTGGTGTGTCGTTGTTCATTGACAACAATGAGAATGTACAAAAGTACAAATGGGGATTATGGGCTAGGTTGCACGGGTACTCCAACTTGGTGCCGTCTCACGTATCGGGTTCGTCGGGGGGACGGGGACGTCTCGGGTACGCATAGGAAACGTCCCCAATATGTGTGAGGTGAACCCGGGACGTCAAGAATCGTCGGGTACGGGCTTGGGCAGAGAAGGAGACGTTCCGGAAACGTTTCTGCAAAAAAAAAAGACGTATCCATGAATTTTTGTGTTATAAAAAGTGTAAAAAATTAAACCATATATGTTTTAAATGTTTAATGTGTTTATTCTATTAATTTTGAAAAGATCAAAAGTTGTAATTAAAAAAAGTAATAGTCTATGTCTCTTCGATTCTTCCACTCTCACTCTCTTGCACATCCATCTTCTTCTTTCTCTTTGAAACTAAAGTCCCGACCATTCTCTCTCTGCTGATATATCAGCAACAGAACACATAAGCACTTTCCTTCCCTTCTTGTCTCTTTGTTGTTTATATCACAAGCAACAAAACACGTAAGCATTTTCTTTACCTTCTTCTTGCTTCTGTTAAAATTTATGTTTCAGACTTATGGATATTTTTATATTTTCTTATAATATAGTCGCCGTTTCTATGACGTACCCGTATCTACAAATTTTAAGTTTGACGTTTCCCGTCCCCGCTCCCGTCCCAGTTTCCGGTCCCCGTCCCGGTCCCGGGGCTGCTTAGATTATGGGTCATTCACAAGCTTTTACTCACTGGCGTTTATGGGATGATATTTTTGATGTACAACTCTAGCTGGAGAGAAAGATTACCTGGTAAGTTACTTCATCAGACGCTTACATCTTCACTAGCCCATAAGGCCATAATAGCCTTCACTGGCTTCTTCTTTTATTTCTCATCCTTCTCATCTTCTTATTTTGACAGCAAGGCCTGCCTTTTACAAGTACATAACCATCATGTTCGCCTTGTATGGACTCTACCTAATTGCATCTGCGTTTTCTGCAAACGGCGCTCATTTTGGATTCTGGTAAAACCTATCTATTACCATGCTAACAGAGAACACCGTCTTGCTTTTACCAGCCCTATAACACCAAAGGGAAACTAAAAACTCAAAAATGAATGCAGGTTGTATGGGGTCATGAGTGTCTGCTACCACGCCTTATACCTTCCTCTTCTTTACATTACTTTTCTCGCAGATTTTTTCCAGGTAAAAAACTCATCATCCCATTCATTCATCTTCTCTATTGCTCTCTTTCTCATGTGAATGGTTTTTGCTGCAGGAAGAAGATCTAAACTTGGAGAATGTATACTACTCAGAGATGAAGGATGCTGGCTTTTTCGATGCTGATTGGGAATAGGACTAGTGTAGCTTCTTCATCTTCCGAAACTGTGAATAGAAGTTTGGTACAATCTCGTAGGAGTCAAGGTATTGCCGCTTTTTTCAAGGCTTTAGTTTTCAGTTGTGCGTTATGAGACTGTAGTATGTGTGCGTTTGTACTCTTGAATAAAACATGTAACATCAAGGTCCTTTGTTTCTCAAACTGAATAATCTAAAAGAAAGCTTTTGTAGTAGTAGTCCAAAGATTGACACAATAAACCACTAGGGCAAAGACATATAAGCATATGATGAGAAAAGACAAGAACAGAGGCACATTTAAGCGGTTTTCTGTTGGATGAGTTCTTCAATGAGTTCAGCAGCGTGTTGGACTGTTGCAATCTCCTTTGCTCTTTCTTCCGCCATTGTTATCCCGAACTCTTCCTCCAAACCCATTACTATCTCCACCTGCAACTCCCAGAGACAAGAGTTTGTTCATGATGGAGCAATGAGTTATGACATAAGACAAAAGGATAGAGCAGTTTGGTTTGGTGGATACCGTGTCAAGAGAATCAGCTCCAAGTTCGGTAAACTTGGTTCTGGCTGTGACTTTTTGATCCTCGGCGAGAGACAATTGCTTCTTCACAATCTCAGACACTTTCTCCACCGTCTCTTGCTTGACCTTGAACCACATAAAGACCTCACGTTACATTATCAAGTCTCTGTAATGCAAAGATCAAAACAGGCTCAAGAACTCAATGAAAGGTGACGTACTGCACAAGAGATTGCCAGGCGAGCAGGGATGGGATGTCTTTGACTGAATGAGAGATTAGTCTTTCCATTATGGAAAATGGAAGCCGGTTTCTGAAGACAGAATCTTGTTGTTGTAGCCTGTTTAGTTCAGCGACCAAGAAGCAACAACGATGGAGTTTCAAGACTATAAGTACAACTCTATAAGCTAGAGATTTGTGATTCAAGTCATTGACAGATTCAAATGCAAGTGTTGTCTGATTGATCATAGTATCAAAAAACGTGACACCATTGTGTGTGTTACAAGTTATAACGTGAAAACGACAAGAGGAGGAAAAAGAAGAGAGACGTACCGAGACACGAGCTTGCATAGAGATTGAGAAGCTGAAACTTGTAGCCATTATCGATCTTCAGGCCTGATCTGATCAAGAGAGAGAGATGGCGGATTGTACAAGGGAGTGTGAATGCAGTGGTAGCTGAGTACTATTGGGACGTATTTATACAAAGTTGGTCCAGCAGAAACGACAACGTATTAATGCAATCATTGATTTGGTTGGGCTCTTGTAGTGCTCGTTATTCAGACAACAAAGAAAAGCCTTCTTCTTTTTATTCCAAATCGAACTAAACCGTTCCAAACCGGTCCGGTCAAGTTCGAAACCGTTCCAAACACACATTAACAAATGTATAGTTTTGTTCCATCTTAACAAGTAAACAAATACATCGAATATATACATTGCAATCATAACCCTTTCAAAGAGTTTGCTTACTGCTCTCAAAACGTAGGGACAGCTCAGCTCTCTGTCCTCACAAACAATATTACAAATAAATAAATTACATACTTACAATCACACACACTTCTCTCAAGCTCTACTGAGATCAGTAGGAGGGTCTCTCTCAGTCGGAGAGCCAGGGACAAAGGGGACAAAGCCACGGCCTCCAAAGACAGGCCTCATGAAGGAGTCATCAAACTGTCTCCAGTAGTAATGCACTGTCCTAGTGGGCCGTGTCAAGAAGCCACGTATACTGTCTGGCCTAGGCACGTTGTGGTTCCCTGCAAACTCAATGAACGAGTCTTGGTCTATCAAAGGGATCTGGATGGACTTTGGGGTGTTGCCATCGGATAAAAAGCTAGTGGTCGCTTTCTGGTGCGGCAACAGGAATCTTATTAGCGGTTTTGTCAACATACCAAACACCTGTAAACAAACAGTTCCAGAGAATCATATTTAAACCAAATGAAATTAAGGATGTATGTTAACATCTAGAGATATCTTACCACGGTGCTAAAGAGACAGACGGTTATAGTACTGGTGATCATGATTGCATTCCCTCGCAAATCCGTTTTCCCAGCCCTTGTAAACTGCAATGTGAAGCAAGCAAGTGTTAGCTCATGATTTGTGTCACTGAAAGCTTCATAGAGTATTAGAGTTGTTGTATTCAAATGTGTAGTCTCCGGTTTACTATAAACCGAGTCTAATTAACATGGCTATGTTTATATAAAAGGAGGTTTATGTAACTGATTCTGTTAAGAGATGAATAACAGACTTTTCTCACATTTGATAAGAGTGATATTCGTCTGTAACATGGTATCAAAGCCAGGTTAATTATACTCGGTTTATAGTAAACCGGGCTATACACATTTGAATACAACAACTCTAATATAGAGAGTAAGTAAATAAATAAAACTTATACCTTGTTGTATGCAAGAGCCATTGATACAGCACCTCTCATGAGACCAGACCACCAAATCACAACCTGGAGGAGATATAAACAAATGAGATTCAGAAGAGTTATTTGAATCCATTAGTATCAAGTAGGAAGGATTCATACTTGCATCTTGAAGTCGATTTTTTCGCTTTGGTTCTTCTTTGCTAAGTTTGAAAGAAACGATAACGGAAAGACGAATGCTGCTCTTCCAAGCATGAGCAAACCTATTAGGATTGAGCTCACTGCCACCGATGTTCCCGGACTGTCACTCACGGATCTCCACTTGTCAATGTCCAAAGCATCCATTCCCACATACAAGAAAATAAACGTCTCCGCAAGAAACGACAGTGTTGCAAAGGCGTGCCTGTGCCATGTAAAACGCAATCAAATAAGCACTGAGAGGGTACACTACGAAGTGTTTTGAACTGAGTGGAGGCTTTCATACTTGGTAGTGATTCTTGAGCTCTCGGTGACGTTGTGCCAGGTGTAATGAGACATCACAATACCACAGAAGAACACAGTGAGAATACCACTCAAGTCGAAAAGCTGCAACCCCAAAACAATAAAAGATGAGTATACTTTTGTCTTTGAATGCAACTCGTGTTTGGAACTAGAATCTAACCTCAGCAAGCATATAAGAAAGATAGGCCATAAGCATCATGAGGGCAACCTCTCGGTCAGTGGAGTGTCTGAGACATGCCATGTGAGGGGACATCTACTTTAGACCAAACATGGAGAAATAAAATAAAATAAACAGTCACATATATTAAGCTGAATGTTTACCTTCCAAAATATAGCTTTTTGATGATATATGCACTTATCAGACCGGTCTGCAAAATGAATCAAGAAGGGTGTGAACACAAGAGCATGCAAATAGCAGCCACAAGAAAGAATGGTAGAGAAGAAGAAAATGGACTTACCGCAACACCAAGCAAGGTGCTGAGGAGAAACAGATAGAAAAAGTTCCCAAGAAGTCGAAAAGCAGCTTCATGGTTAAGGTGAGTGAGGTCAAAGCTCTGAATCGCGTTGAAGACTACAACTGATGTGGCGTCATTCACAACACCTTCTCCGAATACAAGACTGTAAAGCAAAGGTGTCTCATCTTGGTTCAGAACCTATAATCACAAACACAAGAGGAAACAAGAACTAATTGGTCCACTTTGTTTATGTGTTTGTAAGTACTTTCTAGGAGAAAACACATTACCTGAAGTGTGCACACGGAATCTGTTGCAGCAAATATAGCACCGATTGCTGCGAATCAAAACACAAACAAGAAACAAACTTAAGTCCCCTGGAGTGAAAACTGTTAAAGCAAAGCCATTGGTTCAGAGATGTTACCAAGATAATCACCCAAGTCAAAGGTCCCAATATCCAGTTTCTTAAAGAACTGCGTTACACCTGTTTCACACACCACCAAACAATCACTAGATATACAGCAACAAAAGAGACTGATGATCAACAGGATCTAATCCGTAAGCAGCTTTCAACGGCACTTCAGCCTAACGAAATGGGAAGTAAGGTTACCTAGTGTTATGACAGTGCAAGAGACAACAGTTCCAATAGCACCAAAAAGCATAATAGTCACGAAGTTGCGGAAAAACTGTTTCTTTTTCACTTGAAACCTGAAACAGACACAACAATGAGAATAAAGTTATCACTCTGAGAAATATCTGGAAAGGGCTTAGGGAAAATGAAGCTGAAAAGAGTAAATCCATGACATTGACAAGGACAAAGGTAGGACCACCAACGTGCACGTGAATAAAATCTAACTAGTTCACCAAACACATGAAGCTCTCTCCCTTTTCGACAAACACAAGTTCTACAAAAGTTGATGTATGACATGTGTTCATATAGGATCAGAACCTAAACTTTCTAATTAACACCTGTTAAGTTTTCTACTTATACCACCTAAGAATCACATAGTGCCTGTTTCTCTAAAACTAATTTTGTTGTAAAGTATCTTTTTGAGTAATTCTCGTGTTAGTTATTCATATACCAATCAGAAAAATCTTCTTCTATAGCACAAAACCATACCAAAGAAAATTCATATATTATTAAAAAGATTAAAATGGATGCAAAAGAAACTGACCCAGCATTGAATATAATGGGTGGCAAAAGATAAATGAAGAAAAGATCTTCACTGAAGACCAGAAGATGTGAGCTTTTGCCATTACTAATCAACAAAATGACAACACCAGTAGCCAGCCCCTGCAACCAAAACGTCATTCAGCTACCTGAAGTTTTAATGAATCATATATATATATATATATATATACGCAGTGTAACACTTACAATCAATAAGGCGGTGATGGATTCGTTCATCCATCGGTTCTCCTCCAAAAGATGGCCAAGGACAATACAAGCACAAAGAAGTGCAACAAAGAGATTGAGGGAAACCACAGAGGCGTGATCAGAGGCAGACAATGAGGGCATTTTAGATAACAAAGAATCCAAAAGTGGTATCATCTTATAGATATAGATCCACCAACTTCTTTTTGCACTCCCAGATTACTAACGCCGATCAAGTACACAACAAAGGTTATCCACAGACATGAACAGACACAAGTCCAAGATTCAGATATGGATCAGCAAAACCGGAAAATCTTGTGTCTTTTCGTGCTGTCCTTTGAAACAAAGTCCTGTAGTAACAGTAAGAAAGGTGTTAGTGTAATGAAATAGATTATCATCTTCCTCTGTATACTACTCATAATTTATTAAGAAAATAGAAAAGAACAAGCTTGTTTAGACAAGGAAGAAACAGAGGTGAGACCACAAGCAGAGATCAGTGAAGCTGTAATAATGAATCAGCTTTGAGCAGAGCTTCTTTTATACATTAAAATCATTACTAAAAAAAACGTAAAGGGTGTTCAAGAAAGGCTAATCTATTAACGGGTATGCCAAAAGTTTCCATTTTTAGTAAGAACCCATCTAAGCATGACACGAATAAGGTTGAAAGCCCTGATTTTTATTTTTTATTTTTTGTGTTTCCTAGCAACAAACACACAACTTCAAAAATAGTACGAATTGCTTACCTGATTGCGTTTTCGAGATCGAAACTGAATTTTTCGAAGCTCCGAAGCTAAAGCCTTGTTTGTACAGGATTCGGTTGATTAGAACGAAGAACTTAGAAAATGGGGTGACTAAAGACGTTTTTATCAGAATCAAAACAATGAGTTACAAGACTGATCAAAGGTAAGGAGACAAGATCAGAGGTTTAAACGACAAGATCAAAGAGATGATTAGGAAACCCTAAATCTAGCCGCTTAGTGTGTGATTTGTCCAAGAGTCCTCACTCTCGTTGTCTCCTCCTCCTCTCTTATAGTACCCTCGCGCGTGATGCCCTAATCGCGCCTATCCTTTGGGCCTTGTCGCCCAAAGGCCGAGTATGTGGGCCTCGATACTATTTCGTCCGAGCCGAGTATAGCTGATCGGCTCAGCTGACCGGCTTAAAATACTCTAGGGTCGAGCTGACGTTTCTAGCCGCTAAGCCGACTAAGCTCGATCGACCTTGTCGGGCTAGGGCCTGTTATATGATGGGCCTTGTGGAGGGATGTAATCCATCTCCTACAATAAGTCCCCCCCCAGTTCACTTGTGAGCGGCTTGTCGGTCTCAGTGAATTTGTGGGTCGGGTTCGTTCATATAATAGGACCTAATGTTGACGATGGCTCGTTTTATCGGTGTGTGGTTTTAGTCGCGTACCGCATCTGGTCGCTCCGTGTTGTGTCTTCTCACGATGCGTTATGCTTTACTCGGGAGGTAAACTCCTCGAATGAAGAGCCCAAGCGGTCTTTGGATGGTTAACTCTGTTGAGTTGGTTCGGGCCAGAACCGGAGATTAATTTTGGTCCGGTTTCTTGATTGAAAGCCGGTTTGGGCGAGAAACCGAACCGTCGCGAGTAGGTTTTTGGGCATTTAGGCGGCCTTTGAAGCCCATTTAGGCCTTTGTAGACCTAATGATGACGCTTCGAAGGGTGCGCCTCGTTTTTGCTATAAATAGGCGTCTCTCCTTCGCTTTCGTCATTCTTCTCTGCAAGCTCAGGTACTCCACTTTCTCTCCCTTCTCTCTACTTTTATTTTCTCTCTCTAGATAAGCCTTCCGTAGCGTAGGGTTTTTTTGCTAGTGGTCTAGCTAGTTTAGTCGTTCCCCCGAGTAGAAAGGATATGGCTCCAGGGAATCGGCTATCGCGCGAAGAAAAAGGGAAAGACATAGCTACCTCGCCAAGCCCGGCTAGGGATGCAGACGGGAGTCCGTTGGAGGATTTCGACATAATCCATCGTGATGCTCTGCGGGATACGGAGAATATGAGCCTTTCCCAGCGTCTTCTGGTCGCTGACGCCCACAGACAATTTCGCGAAGAAGCCGAAGAAAACGTTGTGAACGAGGATAGGGAGGCGAGTGGTTCTGAAGCGCCTAGCCTTGTCGTAAGGCCTAGGAGACGGGCTCATCGAAGGGGTCGCATCGACCAGTCAGACCGTCTTCCCGCCCCGAGAAGTGTTCCGTTCGACGAAGTAGACTGCCGTCCTGTGATTTATCACCCTGGCGGGATTTTCGAAGAACTACCTTCGCTGCCTCCCGAAGCGTTACGCGACCCGCGAGTTCAATCATGGGGAAACGTTTTCGGTTCCTGCTCTTCCCACGAGACCGTGAAGAGATTGCTGAGAGAGTGTGGTGGCGCCGGAGTCACCTTCATTATTCCTTCGGCTGAACAGCGGCCGTGGTCGCCACCGGTTGGTTACCAATGCGTGTATGAATCCTACTTCAAGGATCAGACGAAGCTCTGGTTCCCAATCCCCAGACTAATCACGTCTTACGCGTTTCGTCGGGATATCGCCATTTCCCAGCTGCTGAACGGGTCGCTGCGCATAGCCGTCATGTTGATGGTTATGGCCGCGGAGATGGATGTTTCGATGAGCGTGAGAGTATTTGAGGAGCTAACTTTTACGAAGGCGGAGCCTAACGGGATCTTCTCGGTAAAGATGAGAGCGAGTTACAACGTTTTGACCGGTCATCCCAACAAGACGCAGGATTGGCAACGCGCATATTTCTTCGTTAAGTCCGACGAGCATGCCTTCGAGGAGCCGCCGGGGGACGATTATCGCGTTTTATGGAATCAGCAACTTGGTAGAGATTTGTCTGTTTACTCGTATTCTGATCGACGGTTCTGATGTTCCCTTTTTCTTTCGCAGTTCGTCATCCCAATACGATCGCCTATCCCGAGAAGTTCTTTGAAACCGCTCAACTGATCGCGACGCACAGTCATCTCAGGTGGCCGGATCTTAGTCGGGAGTGGATACGTCGACAACAAGCTAGGATCGCCAGAGGTAAAGTGGCTGTTTACATTAGAGAGATGCTCTTGAATCTTTCTGTAGTCTTCGTATCTGATTTCTCTTTCTTATATAGTTGATTGGGAATCGAGACTTCCTTGTGTACTCGGTCCCCGCCGATCACGTCTTTCCCTATTTACTCGGAAGCAGCAGAAACTTCTTAACCAAGCTAGAAAAATGGAGGGAGTTCCCGACTTGAGTGCTTTGTTAAAAGGGAAACTTCAAATGCTCTCGACGACACCGTCTTCTGCCGGCGCCTCGGAGGCCAGGCCTGTTCCCGTAGACGGAGATGCGAACTCCGAGCCGCCAGCTCAGAGTTCCCCAAAGAAGAAAACCAACAAGGTCAACAAGGCCAAAGCCAAGGACGGGAGTGTCCCTTTGGAAGTGGCGCCATCTTCTGCCAATGTCACTGAAGCCGCGGCTAAGAAGAAGAAGAAAAAAGGGAGCAAGAAAAGGTCTCGCGAGGAGGCTTCTGTTGAGGCTAGGGAAACCTCAGCTGCCGCAAGGGATGATGATGCGGAAAAAGACGATCCAGCCGGTTCTACTCGGGGATCGCCTGAGGAGCGTCCCAAGAAGAAATCGAAGAAGAAAGCCGCGGAAGACGATGGGACTTCAGCTCCCGAGATTCCTTCCAGAAGTGGAGAAACGGCTACCGAAGTCGGAGATGGATCTCGGGGTGAATCTCCGTCGAGTAAGGGAGCCCCTTCGTCTTCTGCGAGGGAGACCGGTGCGGGAAGCGGAGGTTCGCTTCCGCGGAAGACGGGAGGAGGAGTTCGCTTTCCGGACCGCGTAGAGTTCCTTTACGATGAGGCGACTCCGTTGGTCCTGAATCCACTTCGGTGTGCTGAACTGACTCGCCAGATCCGTGGTGGGACCAAGGAGTTGCCGCCGGTCGAGGACTTATACTTCAAAAAGGAGTATATTGACGCGGCTATGGCGGGCAGACGGGTAAACTCGCTTTTCTCCTATTTCCCTTTTTCTTCCCTAAAATTTTTCTAAGTTTTTAATGCTTCACGCAGAGCGACGGGAGCGTGAATTACCTCGTGGAGAAGTACGATAGCACCCTGAAGCAGACGATGGTCCAGCTGGGCGCCTCGGATAAACTCGCACGGACAAGATTGAGCGTAATCGAGAGGTTACGCGCTGAGAACAAAAAGGCCGGCGACAAAGCGGCCAAAGAGAAAGAGGTCCTCCGAGTTAAATTTGAGGAGTTGGAGGACAAGCTGAAGTCTGACCGTCTTGCGAAGAAGGACGCTCTCCGCGAGAAAACCCGCTTAGAGCGATTGGTCGCTTCCCTCGAGAAGGAGAAGGCTGAACTCGAGGAAGAGAGGGACGCTGTCGTCGGGACGCTGGTCAAAGAGAGGCAACGTCTGAGGGATTCTAGGGTTCAGGAGGTCACCCGTGAGAGGATCAAGGTCCAGACGGCTATGGCGGACAAGTCTACTCGCTGTATAGGTAAAGTGAAGGGCTATCTGGATCGCGTCATGGCGCGAGAGAAGGCCAAGAACCTGTACGGGCAGGCTTCAGGAACCAAAAAGTGCCTCGAGATGATTAGAGATAGCGGGGTGGCGATTCCGCCGAGTATGATTAACATCTTCTCGGAGCAGGAGAAGATGTATGAAGCTGAAGTCGCCAATCTTTACCTCGAGCCGTTCTCTGATGATGACTTTGCTCTCTCTCCTCTCAACCTTCCTTCTCGATTTGTGAATGAAGAGCTTATGGGGGTACTTGACCCGTATGGATCTAATGTTGGTCTGATTGGCCACGAGTCTGCCTCCCAGTTGATCACTTCCCGCGAGGCGACTGAAGATCCGATCGATGAGCCGATGGTTGACATTACTTCTGCTTTATCGGAGCGTACCGTCGTTCCCGAAGGAAATACCGTCGAGGAGCGCCTTGACGGGAGCGAACCCGAGGAGACCGGGGACGCGATTCAAACAGACACGGGGGATGTAGCCGCTGAAGATCCGGTCTTAGTTTCTTCATCTGAGGAGCGAGAAGGGGACGAAGTGGGCGAGGAGGAGACCAGGTCATCGCCGGCGCTTGCTGAAGAGGTGGACCCGATCCTGCCAGTTTCCGACCCTCCTGCTCCGGTTGAAGGCCTTGGTGATCAAGTCGTTGAACGGGAAACGACCGAAGCGCTCGACCCGAGTAGAGACGACCAAGATGTTGTGGTCTGATCTTGTTGTATGTTATATTTAGGATGCTTTCATCGGTGGTCTTGATAGACCTTGTTGTTGTACTTTTTAAAACTCTTTCCATTTTGTGTTACTTGTCAGTATTTGCAACTCTTAAGCATTTTCATTAATCTGTTGTGTTTTGAAACATAAGATTTTCATATCCTTAATTGTTGCAAATAGACAAGTGATGAACCGGTAGTTGGTTTTACTCGGCTATCATCATGTTTCGATTTGGAGTTGTCCAAAAGTCGATAACAAAGAATTGAGTATGAGAGTGAAAGGTCCTTCCGTCCGTTTCCTCAGTGACAATTAAGCAATCGGGTAGCTAAGCCGTTACTCGTTAGTCGAGAAAAGGCAGAGATTCACTCTTGTTTAGTCGGTTCAATGCTTGGGCATAGGTGAACCGTGACTGTTAAGGTCCTGGAGCCAAGTGTCTGATCAGGACATAGCTGCGAGAAAGGGAGCGTGAGTGTCCGCGTATCCTCTGCTGGAGGCACGGGAATCATGATGTGAAAGTCATTGTTTGTTCAATTGAGACCTAGGCAAGGTTTCGACTTTGGTTTTGTTACAGCTGGACCTGTTAAGGCTGCCTACGTACCTCGGTTGAGGATCAAGCCATTCGTAGTTCGTTTTTCCCGAGTAAAAGTGACTGTTGATGGCGCATTTACTCGGTCGAGTAGAAGTGACCACGGGGGTGCATCTACTCTGTTTTTTTTGTTACAGCTGGACCTGTTAAGGCTGCCTACGTACCTCGGTTGAGGATCAAGCCATTCGTAGTTCGTTTTTCTCCCGAGTAAAAGTGACTGTTGATGGCGCATTTACTCGGTCGAGTAGAAGTGACCACGGGGGTGCATCTACTCGGTTTTTTTTTTTTTTTTTTTTTTTTTTTTTTTTTTTTTTTTAGGGTGATACTTCTACGAGTAGAAACGTCGAAGATGCATTGAGTTCCATGATCGCGGGACTTCTTCTCCGCGCGAGGTTTGGAGTCGGTATACGCCAGGTTTAACAACTTTGATGATTTTGTATGGTCCTTCCCACCTGGCGCCGAGTTTACCGGCGTTAAGCTCTTTAGTGTTTTCAAACACTTTGCGCATGACGAGATCACCGAGTTCTAAAGGTCGGGCTCGGACCTTTTTGTTATAGTAGCTCTCAATCTGATGTTGGTAATTCTGGATGCGCAGTAGGGCTTGATCTCTCCGTTCTTCTATCTCATCGAGGGCGTCGAGTAGCATCTCCTTGTTTAGCTCGACGTATTGAGGCATTTTGGAACGTCTGAGGCTTGAAACGTTAACTTCTGCAGGAGCCATGGCTTCAACACCGTAAGCGAGAGAGAAGGGTGTCGATTTAGTCGATCCTCGTGGAGTCGTGCGATGGCTCCATAGGACTCCGTCGAGTTCGTCAGCCCAGTGACCTTTTTTGAGGTCTAGACGCTTTTTAATGCCGTCGATGATGAGTTTGTTGGAGGATTCGGCTTGGCCATTACCCTGCGGGTAACGTGGAGTGGATGGGCTTAGCCGAATGTTCCACTTGCTACAGAATTCCTTAAAGTTGCCTGACATGAACTGTGACCCGTTGTCGGTGACGATCTCGTAGGGCAGTCCGTGGCGGCAAATAATGTTTTTCCAGACGAAGCCGCGGACTTCTTTGTCTGTAACTTGAGCGTATGCTTCAGCTTCGATCCATTTGGTGAAGTAGTCGGTGAGGACGAGGATGAAGCGTCTTTGGCGGGAGCAGGGGAGTGGTCCTATGATGTCCATCGCCCATCGCATGAACGGGTAGGGAGCGGTGGTTGTTCGCAACAGTTCGGTTGGACAATGGATGCTGGGTGCGTGCCGTTGGCACTTGTCGCAGCTTCTCGCATAAGACTCGCAATCCGCGTTCATTGTTGGCCAGAAGAAACCTAAGCTCCTTACTTTTATTGCTAACGCACGTCCGCCCGAGTGATTTCCACCGGCGCCTTCATGCGTTTCCGCCATAACCCTTGCTGTCTCGTCGCCATGGATGCATTTTAAGAGCACCTTACTCGCAGTCCATCTATGCAGTTCATCATCGAGAACGACGTAATGGGCGCTGCGGGTTTTTAGCCGGCGAGCCGCCCATTTTTCTGCTGGGAGTTCCCCTTTTGAGAGGTAGTCGATGAATTCATTTCTCCAGTCAGGGCCAAACCCATCGTCGTCTGGAGTGGCGGGTTCAGCGACTTGGGCGATGAGGGTTTGATCGGTTAGGACGTCGATGCTTGGTTTCTCGATACGATGTATCGGGATGGTTCTCTTCACTTGATCACGAAGCTTGCTGCCAAGGGCGGCGAGGGCATCGGCGCAGACGTTCTCGCCTCTCGGAACTTTGATGAGTTCGAAAAATTCGAACTCTGCCGCCAGGCTTTGCACTATTCTAAGATAGGCGTCCATTCGATCGTTGCGGGCGTCGTAGTCGCCACTGAACTGACTGGCGACTAACTGGGAGTCACAGTAAGCGCTTAGACGTTTAGCTTTGACGGCTTTTGCTAAGCGGAGTCCTGCGATGAGAGATTCGTATTCCGCCTCGTTGTTTGAAGCGGGAAAGCCAAAGCTGAAAGACTGTCGGATCAGCTCGCCGGTCGGGGATTGCAATTGGACTCCAGCGCCTGCTCCTTTGTTAGTTGACGAGCCATCGACGTGCAAAGTCCAGTTTGAGCTTGGGAGTGTGAGATCTTGCTCTAATTCTGGGGCCAGTTCGACCAAGAAGTCGGCAAGGACCTGGGATTTTGCCGCCGTGCGATTCTTGTAGATGATATCGAGCTCGCCGAGTTCGATGGCCCACTTCGTGAGTCTGCCAGATCTGTTAGTGTTCTGGAGTATCGTTCGGAGAGGCTGATCGGTCAGTACTTCCACGGAGTGCGACTGGAAATACGGTCGTAGTTTTCTCGCTGCTTCAACAACTGCTAAAGCCATCTTTTCCAGAGTTGGATACCGCGTCTCCGGTCCTGTCATGCGTCGGCTTGTATAGAAGATGGGCTTTTGCTCGCCGCGGTCTTCTTTTATCAGAACACTGCTGACTGCAGCCTGTGATACTGCGACATAGAGAGACAGAACGTCGCCGACGTCAGGCTTAGCGAGTACTGGGGGTGTAGTCAGATACTGTTTGAGTTGAGTGAATGCTTCCTCGCATCTTTCGTCCCAAATGAACTTCTTATTTCCTCGCAAGAGATCATAGAATGGGAGGCACTTGTCAGTGGATCTGGAGATGAATCGATTTAGAGCGGCTATGCGGCCCGTGAGTCGCTGCACTTCCCTGCTGTTCTTCGGACTTGGGAGGTTTAGAACCGCAGAGATTTGCTTTGGGTTCGCCTCGATTCCTCGCTGTGTGACAATGTAACCAAGGAACTCGCCGGAAGAAACCCCGAACGTGCACTTCGCTGGGTTTAGCTTCATGCCGTACTTGTTGAGGGTCTCGAAGCATTCTTGTAGGTGGCGGAGATGATCGGTTGCATGGAGCGACTTAACCAGCATATCGTCGATGTACACTTCCATGGTGGTGCCCAGCTTATCTGCGAACATCTTGTTGACAAGCCTCTGGTAGGTTGCTCCGGCGTTCTTCAGGCCGAATGGCATGACCTTGTAGCAATAGGTTCCCCTATCTGTGATGAAGGCCGTCTTCTCGCGATCGTCCGGGTGCATCATTATCTGGTTGTATCCGGAAAAGGCGTCCATGAAGGTGAGCATCTCGTTCCCAGCCGTGGACTCGACTAGACGGTCGATGCTGGGAAGAGGGTAGCTATCCTTTGGACAGGCTTTATTCAGGTCGGTGAAGTCGACGCAGACGCGCCACTTACCATTTTTCTTTTTGACGACTACCGGGTTTGCCAACCACTCAGGGTAGCGGACTTCAGCAATCGAACCCGCGCCAAGTAGCCTGTCGACTTCTTCGTTTACTGCCTTAGACCTATCAGGGCCGAGCTTGCGTCTCTTCTGTCGGATAGGCTTGAACGTTGGGTCGACGTTTAGTTCGTGAGTGGTTATACTCGGGTCGATGCCTTTCATGTCTGTCATAGACCAGGCGAACGTGGACACGTTCTGTCTGAGGAAATCCAGGATTGACTGCTGCATCTCATCGGAGAGGTATGCTCCAACTCTGACGGTTCGACTCTGGTCGACGTCGTCGACGGGTAACTCGAGGACTTCGCTTTCCTGAGAGTGGACTTTTGGGGTTGGAGGGGACACTGAGTTCACGGGTAGCGACGCTCGTTGGAGTTTGACCGTGGCGACTAGGAGATCCCTAGCGGCCTTTTGGTCCCCACGCAATGTTTTTATCTTCCCGTCCGTGCCCGGAAACTTGACGCATTGATGGTAGGTGGAAGGGACAGCTTGCATAGAGTGTAACCAAGGAGTACCGAGTATAGCGTGATACGGAGCTTTTGTGCTAACGACGGCGAATTTGACCGTTCGAGTAACGCCGCATGCGCGCACCGGGAGACGGATCGTTCCCAATATGGTTTCGGATGACCCGTTGAATCCTGTTAGCGTTCTGGAGGATGCTTTTATATCGTCGAGGTCGACTCCCATCTTCTGCAGAGTTCCTCGGAAGATGAGGTCAACGGAACTCCCGGTGTCAATAAGGATCTTGGTGACATCATACTCTCCAATTCCAAGGACGACGAGGAGGGGATCATTATGGGGCGCGTGAACACCTTCAGCGTCATCTGATGAGAAGGTTATTGGAGGATGACTTGACGGTTTACTCGGCCACTTCTGAGACGTCGCGACTTGTCGGCGATAATCTTTCACGGAACGGACTGAGTCGCCGCTAGGGGAACCCCCCATGATGACGTTCAAAGACTGCCCCGTTTGTACTCGCTTGGAGTTCAGTAAGGCGCGGAGGTCTTTTGGTACGCTAGTATCAGGAGGTGGGAGTTGAGGTTGACCTTTAGCTCGCTCCAACTGTCGTCGTAAGTCTGTGGGTTTTGACTTGTTAAGCTTCACGCGGAGATCGCTTACTCCGGCATTGAGTTTGTCTCGGAGGTCGCCAATTGGCCCTTCGTTATTGTTGCCATCGTTTGTCGAGATGCGCCGAGACTTCCGTGCATCGAGCGTCGTCCGGAGATCTCTGCGTGTGGTATCGCTTACGTTTTCCGGCGCGAGGCGCCGTTTAAGGCTGTCTCTCAGGTCTCCGGGTACAGGCGAATCGTCGTTGTCTTCGTCGGACGACAAGGACTGCTGAGAGAGTATAACCTCAATGCGCCTGCGGTTAGCCGGATGCTCTTCGTCGGCTGAGGAGTCTCCCCCGCCGTTATCCCGTGGGGTTTCTTCCTCGTCGTCTCGTTGCGGAGTATCGTTTTGTCGACCTCTGCCAGTGGCTTTGCGCTGGGCTCTTCGTTCTTTGTTCTTGCTCCAGCTCTTACCGTTCTTTGGTTTGGCTTTCAATGGCTCAAACTTAAACTCGCCGCTTGCAAGGGACGAGAGGTAATGCGCGTAGAGGGATTTGCATTCTGAGGTATCGTGTCCTTTAACGTCGTGATACTTGCAATGCTTGGTGAGGTCGACGGTCCGGGAAGGTCCTGCTGCTGATCCGACTCCAGCTGCGGGTTGGGTGGTGCAAACAGAATCGACTTTTTTGTCGGATGACTCGAGTTCTCTTACCCACTTGTTCCACCCCTCCCCGCGAACTACGAGAGTGGAGATTGGTGTGTTATTCTCGTTCACGACATACATGTAACCATCCTTGGGACCGTTTTTGTCGTTTGGAGCGTGCTGGCGCGGTTCTTGTCGCGCATTTGCGTTCTTAGCCGCTGGAGCCTTGGGTGCGCTCATCTTGCTGAGGATTGCGTTGGTGTCCTCCTCCATTCGGATGAAGTTATCGGAGCGTGCGATAGCGTCTTGGAGCGACTTGGTTGGATTCTGGTACAGGTCTTCTCGGAACTTGGAGTGGACCCACAGGGTGTTGCGCAATGCATCGATAGCGATTCCGTCTGGGATCTCAATTTTTGACACTACGGCTTTGAATTTCTCCATGTAGTCGCGCAAGCTCTGATCCTTTTTCTGATTGAGGTTCCATAGGCTGGACGCAGTGGCGCTGCGCTTTGTGAACATGATGTATGTCTTGAGAAAAGCTGCTGATAGGTCGCGAAAACATCCGATTGAGTTCTCCTCCAACTGGGAGAACCAAGTCAGGGCTTGCTCGTGAAGAGTCTCGACGAACAGCTGGCAGTAACCTGCGTCCTTTTCGTCGTCGGGGAGACGAGCTCGCGCCATCGCGATGTTAAAAGCGGTCATATGTTCTACCGGGTCTCCGCCGGGCTTGTACTCAGGTAGGCGCAGCTTTTCTATCTTTCCGAGTTGGACGCTAGTTAGCGCGCGAGTAAAAGGAGTGCGCGAGGTTGCGGCGAGTACGCTCTCTATTTGCGGAGCTGCGCTGGTTACATGGTGGATCTTCTCTCCCATTTGTTGAAGGCTGAGTTTGAGCTCGGCGAGCTCGCGTATTGTCGTGAGATCTGAGCCTGCTGGGGGAGCGTCTGCGAGAAAGGCTTCGTTAGGCTCCGAGTCGTCAGAGATATGGTCGACTCCGGCTGCCGTAGGATTTGTGTTGAAGAGGCGGCGGCGTGTTAGCTGGGGACGGCTAGTTTGTCCCTCAGGGGCTGTGAGCGCCGCGACCAAAGCAGCGAGTTGGTCGTTGGTTGTCTTTTGGACTTCGTCTTGGCGGGCGAGTCGAGCCATGACGGAGCTCATGAATTCTGAGGTGATGGGCGGCGCGGCCGCAGGCGTAGGCGTCGGTTCCTCGCCTGGGGCGCCGAAGGCGGCGTCGTCTTGAGCCATGTAGATCTAGAACGTTGCTTTAGTCAGCCCCACGGTGGGCGCCAATTGTTTGTACAGGATTCGGTTGATTAGAACGAAGAACTTAGAAAATGGGGTGACTAAAGACGTTTTTATTAGAATCAAAACAATGAGTTACAAGACTGATCAAAGGTAAGGAGACAAGATCAGAGGTTTAAACGACAAGATCAAAGAGATGATTAGGAAACCCTAAATCTAGCCGCTTAGTGTGTGATTTGTCCAAGAGTCCTCACTCTCGTTGCCTCCTCCTCCTCTCTTATAGTACCCTCGCGCGTGATGCCCTAATCGCGCCTATCCTTTGGGCCTTGTCGCCCAAAGGCCGAGTATGTGGGCCTCGATACTATTTCGTCCGAGCCGAGTATAGCTGATCGGCTCAGCTGACCGGCTTAAAATACTCTAGGGTCGAGCTGACGTTTCTAGCCGCTAAGCCGACTAAGCTCGATCGACCTTGTCGGGCTAGGGCCTGTTATATGATGGGCCTTGTGGAGGGATGTAATCCATCTCCTACAAGCCTGAGGAGATTCTTGAGCGATTCGAAGGAAATAGAGAGTCTCTCTCTCTCTCACGAAATAGAAAAAAGAAAATCTAAAGGAATCAGAGCACAAAATTACGTACGCGACTGTGAAGATTTTTATACGAATCAAAATTTCAAATGAGAGAGAGAGAGAGACGTGTACGGTCCTGCTTTGAGCAGCTAGAGAGAGAGAGAGAGAGAGAGAGAGAGAGAGAGAGAATATAAAGAGAGATCATTGGTCCGCAATTATTGAGTCATTATTTTTACTGTCAAAGAAAAACATATTATAATCAGACCAAGATTCAATCTACGTGAGGATAACATAAAATGGTCTTAATCCAATCATACAACACTCCAAAATCTGTCCACGTCGTAGAAATGGTCTTTTAAAACGTTTAAAATATATATTTTCGTTAATATTGGATTTTCATTCCAAGTTTATACAGTTGTTCAATATTTGACGTGCAAATTAGTGCCAAGCAAGAAAGATGATTTATAAATTATAACGTAGGCAAAAATAAGGATATATTAACATACTTAGTTGCAAATTATTGCCAAACAAATTGTTTTAATTATCATGGTTATCATACACAAATGAATTGACTCTTCCAATATTTGAAGGTCATGTGGTTGACAAAAAAAAAAGGTCATGTGAAATTTATGTAAGAAAAATATATGATGTCAAATAAAACAGGGGCAAATTAATAAAATATAAAGTATTCAGTTCTTTTCGGAATTAAAGATCATGAAAATGCATCATCTACACATTCAAATAGACCATCATATTTCTGATTTTACCTATTGATGATAATCTCAGTCTTTCTGTAGTTATACTTATAACTAGGTGTTTTGCCCGCGATGCAGGCTTAAACATTTTCATAATTTTTGAAAAGTTCTTTATACACTATATTCATTATATTAAAATAAATTTTAAAATAATTTAATATCATATTTTTAATTATATAATTAAAAAAAAATATTTGATTAATATTTAATTATGTAATTTATGTTTTTAACTTTTTACTAAAATATTTTTTCAGATAACAATATAATATAAATATATATAAAAATTATATTTTTTAATTATATTTTTTCGATTTTGGATAATTCAATATTTTTTATAATTACAAATTTTATTTGATTAATATTTAGTTATATAATTCATGTTTTTAACTTTTTACTAAAAGATTTTTTCAGATAACAATACAATATATACATAAATTATTTCTTTTTTAATTTATATTTTCAGATTTTGGATAATTCTTACTATTATTAATTTTAATCAATTAAATTAAAATTTTGTTTTTATTTTTTAATTTAGTTATATATTTTATTTGATTAATATTTAGTTATACAATTCATGTTTTTAACTTTTTACTAAAAGAATTTTTCAGATAACAATACAATATATACAAAAATTATCTCTTTTTTAAATTATATTTTTAGATTTTAGATAATTCTTATTATTATTAATTTTAATCAATTATCTAATCAAATAAATTAAAATTTCGTTTTATTTTTAATTTAGTTATACATTTTATTCATTAAGGGTATAAATGTTATTAACCACTCCAACTTTTAACGTGAGAGCTCGATTCCGAAAATTTACTTCGCAAATAATAGTATAGATATGTCCACAATGATGCATAATATAACTATTTAAAACTTGTTGAGGGAAAATAAAAACTAAAAAGGCCACATATACATACTACGTTGTACTGTGTAGATGATGAGTATGATTTTATGAACCCTTCTACCCTCAATTTTGATTCATGTTGGGAACAAAGTTTTGACACATATTGGTAGTTGGGGTCGATGGTGTTCTCACTTGGTCCATGCGAAAACATGTTGAAACTAGGTATACAAACCTAACTCCATGGCATGTCTAACCTATTTTTATTAAACCTTGTTAGATACTTTAATAAAATTCATTAGAAATGCAAGTTTCTGGCAAAATGACTAAGCCTTACAAATAGATGATCAGTTCTTAAAAGTTTTCAAATAACACCTACGGCAGAAACAAAAAGACAATAAACGCACTCAAAAAAAAAAATTAAACTCTCTTCAAGCCTCACTCTTCTTTTTCTTCTTATCCTTCTTCTCTTTCTTCTTGGCAGGCATCTCAGTTTCTTCTTCCTCATGCTTTCTCTTCTTCTTCTTCTTTGAAGGCTCCTCGGTTATAGCCTCTTCGGTCTCAGGCTCTACTTCGGCCTTCTTCTTCTTTGACTTCTTCTTAGACGGCTCCTCAGTCTTGGCTTCTTCTTCCTCCTCTGCATCAGCCTTCTTCTTCTTCTTTTTATCCTTCTTCTCTTTGACACTCTCCTCAGCTTTGGACGTTTGTCCAATAAGAGAATCCGCAGCAGTGTTGTAAGTCTGCAACCAAAAGCACAATCCAACTCAGCTTCACATCCATAGCTTCAGACATTTACATAAACAAAGTTTAAATCAATCTGACCTTAGCAGGAGTGATCAGACCACCAGATCCACTCTTCTTATCCTTGTCATAAACCTCAACCTTTGGCTTGCCTTTAGCTGAGCCAGAGAGACGTCCTAGATCTTTCCCTTCAAGACTTCTCAACCTCGCTTCAAGCTGTGTCCAAAAAACAACATGGTCAATAAGGTTGTTCAGATTGAGATGACAGAAGAAAACTATTGAAGCCTTACCTTCAAACGGTTCTCAACTCCCATACTGTTGTCCTCACCATCACCAAGCGCATCACAACGGATAGCAAGCGCAGCTTTCGCAGCCAGCGACCGCGAGATTTTACCCTTGTGCTTAGGCGCAGCCTGACCAACCACAGACGCATGGTAGATCAAACCATACTTAGGAGTGGCGTGTTTGGTCTTAAGCGCTCTGAACAAAGCCTTCTCAGCTCCAAGAATCTGAATAGTGCTCCCAGGCTGCTTCGAGAGGTTCAACAAACTCCCACCGTGAGAGATTAACCGAGCACCAACAAGCTCACCAACAAGACTAGTCAGGTTCGGAGCAATAGTGTTCATCCTGCTCTTCAAGTAGTCATAAAGCTGAGCTCTGTACTCAGCAAGAGACAGAACCTGATCACAAAGCTCCCTGATGTGCATCAAATCAAGGTCACTGACTTCAGTTCCCATGGAGATCACAGCAGCCTCTTTCAGCTCAGCTTCAACTTCATCAGCCAGTATCTGCCATAAGTGTTAAAAGGCTTAGGATTCATGAAACACCAAAAATAATAAACAAAAGGCTTAAACCAACCTCAGAGAAGTCTAGCTTTGCTGCATTGATTCTGTTTCCCATCAGCTTCACAGACTTGGCGTAGAGGATGTTGTCGCTTATGATCTTGGCGAGCTCGGGGAAATGCCAGCCGTACCATTCACGGACCCTCATAGCGTAAGTGTTGAGCTCCTTGTCAAGGTCATCAAGCAGACCAATCGCTTGGATGATCATGGTATCAACCTTGTCGGAGCTGAACTTAAGCTTGTATCTCGCGAGGCTGTGAGACAGCCCCAAGCTCATCGGAGCCAAGTCTTGGTCTCCCAATCCGGAGATGAGTTCGGTGAGCTGGCTTCTCACTCCTCTTAACAACTCCATGACAGCATTGTTGTGGACACAGTCTATTTTCTATAGAAGTGAGAGCAAATTCGTAAGAAACACAACTCATAAGTCATAACAATGAAAATATACAAATAGAATACACTAACCAGTTTCTCCTTGATGATGTTTCCGAGCTTGGAGTCAGCAACGGCTAAGGTTTCACCTTCGCAGTTGGCTTTCAGAAACTTGCGGAGACCCTTGCTGGGAGTTCCTTCAAGGAGCTTGGCGACGGCTTCAAGAGCTTCGGAGGTGTTGTCAAACTTGTCAAAAGCCTTGAGCTTTACCATCTGTAACCAACAACACCAAAGCGTTAGTTACTACTACACAGAAGATAAAGCCAAAAGAACTATATAGCCAAAAACAGATGAATCACCTTTCGGGCAGACTCTGCAGAGGAGAACACATTACCCAAATCCTACAAAACACGAATAGTTTTAGATAAACAAAGACGGTATAACAAAAAAAAAAAGAAACTTGAGAAGGTGAAGATGGGTAACCTCAACGTTAGAGAGCTTTCCTTCATCTAATACTTTAAAAACGGCGAAACCAGCTGGCGTCTCAAACAATAGAAGCATTGTCGCAAGCTGAAGTCAACACCTGATGATTATAAGATTGAAAGCAAACAATCTAATTAGCTAGACGTACACTTATAACTTACATTTTCGGAACTAGAGCTAATGAGCCAATAAGTAACAACTTTTAAAGATAAAACTCTTTTAATCCCTTTTCTTAGTTTACATATTATAAACTTAATGAACAGGAAAAAAACAAGATAAGACAGAACACGAGTTCAGTTAGAGCTAAAAAAAAAATGGTTTGCGAGCTAAAGCTAATTAGCTAGTAAGAAAAAAAAAATTAAAGGAGAAAGTCTTTTGATCCATTTTCTTAGTTTACATGTTATAATCTGAAAAATACAGGAACAGCAAGAGAAAGAGACAGAACACGAGTTAAGACCGAGGCTGTGTTTCAAAATCTCTAAAACAGCAAACCATGACCCTAGAACTATACTAAGACCAAGACCAATAACTTGAAGCCATGTAGTACATACAGGGTGAGAAAGATTCAATACCTGGGAGGGTTTAGGAACAGCGGAGAGACAGCGAATGAGAGAGAGAGAAAGTAGGAGCCGCGAGTTAACTAGGGTTTAAGATGTTCTTATAGTGGATGAAGAAAGGGTATGAGTTACTCGGTACGCTGCGTTTTAATGCCAAGTGCCGTTTTTATTTTTGTAACCTAGGGTTTTTATAAAATCCAGCCTTTTTGGGCTCAAACTCGGCCCATTAAGTGGAATCCTGTCGAATTAGTTGATCCGGGAAAGTAATAGAACAAAATAAATTAGTTTAAGAATGAAAAGGCAGGCCCATTTTTATTTTGTTAAAGATTACAGTTTATATAAGTCAAGTCAGGATGAAAACTTTTTTTTTCTTTTTAACTCAACAATGTTTCTTTGGTTCCAAGTTCGATTCTTATCTTAAGTCTCAAGATTTGACATGGTCTACCAGGGATCAATCAAGAAACAGGTCTGGATGTTAGGGTGGTTCTTTAATTGCTACTTTAGGAGCATTTTGCACTTGTGGATGTTGCAGTTCTGGTTTTAAAGGGACACAACAACTCAAAGTTACATTGTTTTTAAAACATCTAAGAACTTGCCTACATGTTTTTGTGTGTGACTATTATTATTACTTGTTTGTTTCAAAGAGTTATATTGTTGTGTTCTGTAATTCTGTTTGTAATGCGAGTTACATTTTGTAATAAGATCTGAATTTAAAGCTTAAGAAAGTTTAATCTTCAACCATTGTAACTTATGCACTTCATTCTGATCTTCTTGGATACTTGTTGGCATTAATGTGGCTTACTTCTAGTTCAGCTAGGTACAATTAAAAAGAAGTTTCAAAATCTTATATTATTATACACATCAACATATATACAAATAAGCTAGTTTACATACTTGACAACTCGATACCATTAGTCACGTGAGTCTCAAGAAAGAAAAGAATGGGTATCACTTGGCTTGATTAATCCGAGCAGCTGCAGCTACAGAGGCGGCCACGCCGGTTGGGTAAGTAGTGAGGTGAGGATCGTTCCTCATCTCTGCACCTGTCACCCCCTCTGCGTCTTTCCTCGTGGCGGGTTTGTCTGATGGTAACTTGCTTCTTGCTCCCTTTCAAAACCATTATCATTGTGCCGCCCATAAAAGGACAAACATGGTTAGAGCTCGGACACAAACTGTAGATACTGTACACAATCTATCAAGACATTGGCAAGATTAGTTCTAAGATTTACGAGACCATAAATATTTTTCTGTTAATCTTAATAATTTTTTTTTTGATAATTTGGGGATATATAATTACTTTTTAACATTTGTAGCCAAGATAAACGTTTCATCCCGTTGTACCGGTCATGAACATTAGATTCTAGTGTTTTACTCACAGTGAGAACAACGGCGAGCGTAGTCTTGTCGTCCTCCGAGTTAGCTCTAGCATTGAGAGTGGCAGCAGATTGAGCCGAAGCGGCAACACCACCGGGCATGATGTTGGTCCTTCCCGTGGCTCTAACCTCAGCCGCTTGTATCGCGGCTGCATCACTCCACTCTACCGGTTTATTCCCTGCTGTGAGAACCGCCGCCTCTAGAGCCTCTCCTATCGTTATGGTTCCTTCCGAAGCCGGAGGATTTGCTACAATCTTTTTCTCGTTTACTTCTCCCTCCGCCTACAAAGTTAAGGTTCTATGTAACATGTTGAAATGTAACACGTATTATAATTCATCGGATAATGTATTGACCTGTCCACCGGAGGCATCGGCGACAACACCCTTCTCTTTGTCCTCCGCCGCTTCACTGCTTTTCTCCGTCGCCGGAATCTTCTCCGCCTCATGTTTTACGTCGTAAGTGATAGGTTTCTCAAGCTGTTCTACGTTCATTTCTTCTTCCTCTATGAGGTCAAACCTAAATTCTCTCTGTTCCTTGTATACCACGCAACACGAATATGTAATGTTTAAAACTTTATATAGTTTTACACGAACTATTCAATTCTGTGATCCTTTTACACAATCAGAACAAAGGGTTCTCCTTGACTTCCTCTCAATTTTTCCCTCCCAACAAGCCAATAAAAAACTGACACGTGTACAGTTTAACAACACTTGGTTCGGTTTAGCCTAAACCGACAATATGCTATTGCCATTCGAACCCGTTAATAACTAGGGTTTCTAAAGGTTCCAGCTTGACGAGAAACAATCACTTCATTTACTCCGCCGTAACGTCGCCGATCACAACCTGCTTTGCTCACCGTCTCGCCGGCGTTTAACAGGTGTTTCTTTTAATTCTCTCTCTATTACATAAAGTTTCCACCTTTACTTGTCTCGTTGAATCTGTTGTCTGAATTTGGAATTTGTTAGCTCAGTAGTTTTTTTTTTTATTTGATCAAATAGAGAAAGAGGAAGGAGAAATGGATTCAAGACCTAGCGGACCAGTGGTGTTGACGGCGGAGGAGAAGGCCGTTCTGAACGAAGGAATTGGTTTGATACTTTCACGGTGGACAGCCATGAGAGCCGCCGTCGATAACGGCTGGGGCGGCCGAGACTCTCATCTGAAAGCGGAACGCACCGTTTCGAATGTTCTCGATTACTTCATCCGTTTAAAAGGTTTCATCTTTATAGCTTTTTCCATAAAAAGTTTCGATTTTTATATGAGTTTTGCTGTTAAAGATGATAGCTTTCTGATTACTTCACTCTTGTGTGTTCATCTTTCTTGAAGATCCAACGATGGGCTTTGATGGGTTAGCTGATATTCTAGAGAATGGTCTTAATGAGCTTAACACTCTGGCTGATGATGGAAGCCTTGAGGAGGTATAGATTGTTTTTTTTTTTGGATCTTGATGTTAGTTTCTTGTTACTGATGGTGTTTTTTTTTCTTCTGTGTTGCTACTGATAGGTGACAGAGACGTTGCTAGATTTGTATTATGAATGTCTCGAAGGTAACTACCAAAGGGTTGAGAAGCTGAGGGTGACTAGTTCTCAGACTAGTGCAAAAGTTGTCAAGGTTTGTAACTGTATTTTCTCAGACATTCTCTTCTAGATATTGGCTGTAGTGAAGACACGCTTGAGATTCATTTTATATTCCATTGATGTCCTGATGTCTGTGTGATTTCATTAGTTATAGACGTTTGATGATTGTGAGAGTATTTGATAATGTTATATATTGGTAGTTTGGTTAAGATCATTTTCGAGGTTAAGAAATGAGGCTTTCTTGGGTATTGCAGGTTTCAAACGGTAACGATGAGGATGAGGATGAGGATGATGAGGAGAGCGATGATGAAGATGATGATGATGAGGATACAGAGATGAGCAATGATCAAAGCACAGACATGATGGTGGATGCAGCTGAGAACTGCTCAAACGGGAGACCAGAAGCCATGCCGGTTGATGAACCAAAAGCTGATGATGGCTGGACGGTTGTTCCAAGTAGAAAAAACAAGGGCAAGAGGAATTAAACAGTTTCAATGGTGTTATGTAATGTTAACAGTTTTGGCTTGTTTTGTTTCTAAACTGAAATACATATAATATATTGTTACTTTCTAAACAAAATCACAAGGTTGTGTCATTGTTTTCACATACTGATTTGCTTTAAGATTCTCATCCACTTGGAAGATTTTTCCTCTCTAGGTTCATTGTTGAAGACACTAGAGAAGGTCACTTTATGAGTAACCAATCCATCTCAAATCTTGAAAGCAACAGTTTCTTTCACAATTTGGTATCAAAACGTTGTACCTTCTTTCGTGCTATTTATTCTGTTTTATTGGTGTTCATTTATAGGATGAAGATAAACATAAAGTATGCACATGAATATGCAACTTTATAGATTTTACAAATGATCAGGAATAATCAGACTGTAATCTTGGTACAAACATCTTGTATCACAACCAAACCGAGTCACAGATGGCCACTCATTCAACCGGCAAATTCTCTGCTTCAAATCTAACAGAATCAAACAGTTTGGTTGATAAATAACGTTCTCCTCCACTTGGAAAAAGCACCTGCAAAAACCAGACAAGAACCGCAACATTAAATAATCTAAACTCAAACATTTATGTTTAGTCAGAGACAAAAAAAAAATATTTACCGCAATGAGTTTGCCTGCGTTTTCTGGCCGCTTTGCAACCTTCAACGCAGCAGCTGCTGCTGCTCCAGAGGATATTCCCACCTGCCAGATTATCACACTGATCACATTAAACTCCTATGTTTCATAGTTTTATACACTTAGAAAAAAAGGTTAAACCAGTTGTACCAGCAATCCTTCTTTAAGAGCAAGAAGCTTGGCTGTTTCAATAGCTTCCTCACCAGTCACCTGAATCAACAAAAAAAAAGAGATTGCAAGTCTCAGAAACATTGTTTCAAGATTCAAGAAAGTGTGTAGATAAATCTTGGCTACTTACTTGAATGATTTCATCAACAATGCTTAAATCCAAATTGGCTGGGATGATACCAGCACCAATCCCTTGTATCAAATGTCGACCTGGTTCAAATGCATTATGATTAGAAATGCAAAATCTCTTGGGAAATGAAGACAAAGGAAACAATGTTTCTTGACTCACCTGGTTCTCCTCCACTGAGTACTGGACTCTCTGTAGGTTCCACAGCAATAACCTGTTGCTCAAGAATGTAACAAAAAGTTATATATACTTTTCTTGAAAACCCTAGTATTTAGACTTAGTTTTCAAGAAGTTTTTGCACCTTAATGTCTTTATTCATCTCCTTGAGAAACCTCCCTACTCCAGTAACCGTTCCACCAGTTCCAACACCAGCAATGAAAATATCTACTTTCCCTGCTGAGTCTCTCCATATCTCCGGACCAGTGGTTTGGTAATGAATCTGCAAGAAACAAATCATTAGAGTCAAAAGAAAGAGAGTACTCAAACAACATGGACTTTTTTGATGTATGATATTATATAAAAACCTCAGGGTTTGCAAGATTTTCAAACTGTTGTGGAACAAAACCACCAGGAGTTTTGTTTAGCATCTCTTCAGTTTTCTCCAACAGTCCTTTAATGCCTATGCTCATGTCTGTGAGATGGAGCTCTGCACCTAATGCTTTTAGAATGATTCTCCTCTCTAAGCTCATCGTTGACGGCATCAGGAGAGTTACTTTATAGCCTCTTGCTGCTCCTATGCAGGCTAAACCGATCCCAGTGTTACCAGCCGTTGGCTCTATCAACGTACTCTAAACCAAGAACAAACAATGAAACTATATTAATGAAAATATTGAGAGAGAGAGAGAGAGAGAGAGAGAGAGAGAGAGAGGTTATATTATATTGTTTTTAAGTTGTTTTGTATTAAACCTCTCCAGGCTTAATCAAGCCTTTGTCTTCTGCATCTTTAATCATACTATAAGCGATTCTGTCTTTGACGCTAGAGCAAGGCTGCATCATCTCAAGCTTAGCAGCTATACGGGCTACGCAACCGTCAACAATTCTGTTCAGATACACCATTGGTGTGTAACCAATCAACTGTACAAAATGGAAAGAAACACACAGAAAATGCTTTTAGACATGTTCTTATTGCAAGAAAGCAGATTGATTCAGAGGAAGAAAAACAAAACAAAACTAGAGAGTTATTACTTCAGTGACATCTTTTTGATCATGCAACCATCTTCCATGTTGGTCCCTCTTTGATTTGACCTGAGATTCAAAGAAGAAGACACACAATCCCCAAAATACTTAAACTTCTATGTTCTCTAAACATACTAAAAGTAGCAGGAACAGCGCACAGCTACTTCATGTTTCAATGGATTAAACGAAAAACAACCCAAAAATAAAGTGTCATACCTTAAGAAAGAAAAGGAAGTCAACCCTTTTATAGTTTGAAGGATATAATCAGTGATGAAGAGAAAATCAGCCGATGATTCTCTAAATCCACACCAGACACTATATATTATAGACATATTATATAGTATGGAGTAGTTGTACAATCAATATAATTATTAATTATGTGTATATAATATGGTTAAATGATTTGTTAGTATACGTCACATGTGACCTGTGGTGCACACTGCACGATGTGAATGAAGTATTAAGACGAGTTTGGCATGCATAATTTTGAGTGATAAAATAATAACGTCCAAAAGTCTTAACAGTCAACATGTGTTTGTTTAATGTCAAGATAATATCTCACACTATTATTTAAAACTTTATTGGCATTATGGTCTTACTAATACTAATAAAATAAGTTAAATAACTATAAGCAATACTAATCCAGATTGGATTCTAATCAACTCGGATAATAAAAAATAAATTGTCAACTATACCAGCTATAAGCAATCACATAGTCACACATCTACACAATATTAACTACACAAACTATATGGTTAACGTAAAATGTGTGATATAATTATATTTTATTGCTAGAAAAGTGGACCAAATATTTGGAATTCAACAAGATCAATCTGAACCAAATAAAAATGGATTATAGTCAATTTAACCAATTAAAATCAACAAAAAAAAAGACATTTTCTATTTGAAAGGGGTCAGTTTTCTGTTTGAAAGTGGCCGAGTTTAGGCTAGATTATCGAATTATAATGTCCAATCTATTTTTCCAACAACGACCAAATATAGTTATGATGTTAAGTACATAACGCGTGGTTACATGTATGTTATTTTAAATATATAATTCATGTAATTATTGATACCAATATGTGTGACTGAACTGTGATGATTTATTACTACTATAAATCTGTAACAATTTTTTTAAAAAAAATCTTAGCTCAAGATGTGCATATTCTTTTCGTTTGATAAGATTTATGCGATACCAGATGAAGCTACTTAGAGCATGCGCAGTAGAAATTTTAAGGAGAGGATCACACGTTTTACGAAAAAAAAAATATTAAAAAAAGTAAAAGAACTCGGTTCGTCTCGTCTCTCTTAAAGTTCATCACTGTAGCGAGGGTCCACGACACGTGACGGCCTGAGATTGGTCAATTTTTTTTTCTTTTTTTTTTAAAATCAGAAAAAAAGAAAAAAATTTAATAATAAAAAATTAAGAAGATGAACCCCAAAGGGAAGTTCACTGATGCTCTCGCTCTTAGGTAGATTAGGATCATCTTTAAACAGTTTTAGACCGGGGACTACAGTAATGAAGAACAACTATAATGATTCATCATCTAATACTATTACAGATTTTACAATGATCTGAAACAATCAAACCGTAATCTCGTTACCAACATCTCTCACCAAACCAAACCAAATCACACATTTGGCAATCAATCGATCGACAAATGCTCTGCTTCATATCTGACCGACTCGAACAGTTCTGTTGATAAATAACGCTCTCCTCCACTGGGAAAAATCACCTGCAAACAAATCGATAACCGGGATAGTTAACTCGGTTCAATTTCTGTTAAATCCAGTTTATTAAATGGGCCCTTTAAACTTTGGGCCCATATGGTTGAGGGCCGACAGTTTTGCTTACCACAATAAGTTTGCCTGCGTTTTCTGGCCGTTTAGCAACCTTTAATGCAGCGGCTGCTGCAGCCCCTGACGATATTCCCACCTACAAAATAATTAATCATTGCGTTTAATCATAAACTCCGGTTTGTTGTCAATCTCCGGTTTATACTGACAAACGTTAAACCAATAGTACCAATAATCCTTCTTTAAGAGCAAGAAGCTTGGCTGTTTCAATAGCTTCTCACTTGTCACCTGAATACAAAAAAAATTGCAATTCTCAAAATATTGTTTCATGATTTAGAAGTAGATAACCTCTTCTTACTTACCTGAATGACTTCATCAATGCTTAAATCCAAATTGGTTGGAATGACACCAGGACCAATCCCCTGGACAAATGGGACCTACAAATTACGAAACCAATTCGTATTATTATGTAAGAGATAATCAAGAACTCGAACTTCTAAGTCTCCAAAATTGAAGTAGCTATATCTATAAATTATTCTGTCTTTAAATATAATAAATATATATGTATTGATCATTTAGCTTTCATTTTATAATTTTTTTAAAATTCCTAGAATCTCAGGGCTGGCAGTTATGTTTTCTTGTTTCCTCACTGGTTCTCCTCCGCTAAGTACTGCACTTTCTGTAGGTTCCACCACACAAACCTATTGTTCAAGAATGTAACAAAGTTAACAAAACTGTTTTACAGTTGTTCCATTAGATTTAGTAGTGTTTTTTTGTCTTAAGGTTTTGTTCATCTTCTTAGAAACCTCCCAGTTCACTAACCGTTCCACCAGTCAGCCCCAGCTACCAAAATTCTTCCCCTGCTGATCTCTCTCATATCTTGGACCCGTTGTTCTGTAAGAATCTGCAAAAAACAAGATTTGGATTCTCAAAACAGAAAGAGATAAAAACAAAGAGATTTGAAAGAAGAGAGGATGATAGTGTATATAAGAAACCTCAGGTTCTCAGGATTTAGAACTGGGTGTGGTATGTAACCACCAGGAGTTTGGCTTAATATTCTTCAGCTTTCTCCCAACATTCTTGAATCTAATGTAATATCTGTAAGATGAAGCGGCACCT